>NW_024113639.1:0-9134 GCF_003073215.2 Triticum urartu
TCGGGATTAAATGGGACCCAGTTGACATCCCTAGTTGTGATGAAGTTCAGAGGAGAAGTTAAGGACTCAAATGAATTAGGCATGCATTTCTTTACGATAGTACAAGCAGGCACTGCTGACATATTGGCCAACTCAGGTATAGCGTAACAAGTAACAAACAAGCATTCGAATCAAGCAATACAGCAAAGCAGACAACTGAACTATTTGTAATTCTGTAGGATTACAGGTTGAGGGCACAAGCCAAGAAAGCAGCCCACACGCATTACATTTCACATGTACTAAAACACACTGGCTTACCATATGTTGCTGTGAAGCCTCGCTGCTGTTGCAATGTTCTTTGAAGATATCGTCAGCATCCCATGGTTGCAAATCTAGTTGTTGTAGTTTATTCTGCACCCTCTATTTAGGTAAAATTAATTTTAATCGCATGCACTGGTTCGAATTGATCATCAATGGTTCATCTAAACTAATGAAAGAAGGGTGTGTGCATACACGACAATATATCTGCTTCCCTCTATTTTTATGCTTGTTCGAGGTGCCAGCCCCAAAAGAACAAATATTTTGCTTGATGGGGTTGGCAGCTCCATAATTAATAGAAGCATCAAATTAGTCATGCAACTTGGGAAGATCAAGAACACACAAAAAAGTAATGAACAGAGGCTCGGAGCAGTGATGTAATAGCTAGCATCAGAAAATGTAGGGTAAAACGAACAAAAAGCAGCGGAACCACATGCTAGTTTGCTGATGTGTAATTAAGCATAGAGAACATGAAGCAGTCTGATGGAACCAACAGGTGGCATCAGAACAACACCATTATCATAAATATAGCATGCAAGAAGTAAAATAGTAGGCAGTGATATCTAGGAAGTACAATAATACTTAGGACAAAACTAAAGCATATTAACTATATGTGCACTGGTATGTAATTTAGCACATGTAACATGTTCACTGCCAGAAGTATGGCCCTACAGGTGCAAGCAGAATAACGCGTCTCATGAAAAATTGAATGATGCCCTGAAGAAATTCAAAGGTGCGGTGCTTATGCTAAGAAAGTGAACGTAGGCACCGGTTGGATAATAGTACCTGATTCTCGGTGGCGTATGGGTATCGTTGTCATACTTGATAGCTAAGGATCGTCGATGGTGCTTGTGTTGCGGTTGAGTTTGGGCCGGCTGTCGCGTCGCTCAAGCGGCTCCGGTGCTTCGGTTGCGGTGCCTGTCGACATACAAGAAAGCTCATATGTGGTAAGTGAACAGTTGCACGATCAAAAGAGAAAAACCTAAGGAGTACAAATCGAAATAACCTGATGAGGCTGCGGCGTCGTAAAGCAGGGCCGGTGGAGTTGAATATGGCGTCCGTGGAGCATCCGGTGCAGTGGATGAAGGCTTCGGCGGGCGCGGTGTATAGTGCTTTCGGTGAGGCGGATCTGTTGCGGTGGATGAGGGCTTTTATGAAGGGCCAGCGATGGGGCGGATGAGGGAGTCAGTGAAGGGCCTACACTGTGGTGGACGAGGGTGCCGGTTAAGAAGATCTGGTGCGGTGGACCATGATGGCGGTCAAGGAGATCTGGAGCGGTGGACAAGCCAGTTGCTGAAGCGGCTCCGGTGAAGTGGTGAGTTGGCAGTTGGGGGTTCCAAGGTGCGGAAGGTAGATCCGGCGGGGTGTGAGGTCCACCGCTGCGGCGGAGGACTAGATTCAGTGGCTTGCCGTGGTTGGGGGGGGCGGGGAGGGGCTCTGGGGGAGGATGTTGGGGGCAAAGAGGGGAAAACAATGGAGTTACCAAAGCAGCCATTTTCCGTTCATGTGGCAGGGGTAAAACAGGAATATCGCAGGGCTAAACTTTCGGGCGCGAGATATTTCGATGTGAGCGGGAAGTTTGAAAGCTTTTGGCGCCTGAAATTATAAGTGTTCTGCTCTTGTACGGCCGACTATGATATCATGGCCGAGATTTGTTTGTTTTGCACGCAAAAAGTGCAAGTTTTGAAAATCAATGTCTCCAACTCGAAACTTAGATTGTCCATTCAATTCAAATATGGATCATTGAGCTAGTACAAGCAAATACCATCATACGGTCCAATTCAAATGAAATTCCAAATGTGTTTATCCTAAATATGATGACAAAAGCAAAAATGTGTATGTGTATGAATAAAGTGGATGATTATAAAGTTTGAACATGCCCGTATGTGTATATCTCTAGGTTTGATATATGAATTTGAAATCACGAAATCCCGGCTTAAAAAATGTACCTCCGTTTAAATGAATTACAAAAGCTAATGATGGAGTCGAATTCCAAAATTCCAATCTTAGGTTTGTAATTCTGGTACATCAAGGTATATCACGCATGTTCAAAAGTATCGTTATCTCATAGTCCAAACTGTGAAACAAATTGATCAACCATGAGTGCACACACTATTGACCATATATATCTCAATTACGCTAAAGTCCCTCAAATATAGACACCTCACTCTTTATCTGAAGCCAACCCCCCCCCCCACACCACACACAAGTCGTTCTCTCCCCAGACACGAACACACGAGCACATTAACACCCCCCTCTCTTCTACTGTCCGTATCCTAATATAGGTCTCTATCACTTTGTCTCTCGAGCATGCACACATCTCTTCCCCCACTCTCTAGGTCTCCCGGCATCTCTCTTTGCCAAGCACACGCACTATGTACAGTGATTTCCCATACACAACGTCGACCCCACAAACGTCTATCTCCCTAGTTATGTGGTTCTCGCACACTCACCTCACACACCACCCCCACTGCAAACAAGCACACTTTGTCTCCTTGTGCACCACTCTCCTCTTTCTATCTCTCCCACATGCGGACCCGCCCCAGCTCCTTCCCTGTATACATATATGTCGTGACTCTTTCCATAGCTCCCTAATGTATCATCGTTCTCAATCTCGCACGTTGTTCTCTACACCATCTATTCTAGATCTCTCATGAAGTCCCTATCACACACACGATGACTCGCTTCCCTTGCGTCTCCGTACATAGGCCAATTTCGAACAACATCAACATTGTCTCCCTATCTATACGCCATTTATGGACACAAACGACCCCTCTCCCCCTCTCTTCCTCTCTCTCTCCGTCGCTCTCTCTCTCTCTCGCTCGCTCGCTCGCTCTCACACCCCTCTCCCACACACACTCGATGTCTCTTCCAAATAGTCTGCTCCCCGGCCGCACCCATGCTATCCCGCTACTACACATGCCTTTGTCTCTCTGTGACACACATGTCACACCATTCCCCCTTCCCTTATACTAGGTTTACATCATTAGTGGTCTCTCTACTCCACATACACACACTCCCTCTCACACACAAACGCGCACCAAACACACACAGACACACACAAACACCCATTTATCTGGATCCTCATCTCTCCCCATGTCCGCATGTGTATCTCACACACTCACTCTCTAATTATGTCTATGTGTCTCCACGTTACACAACACAAAGCCCCATGTACATGTCTCTCTCTATCCTCCACACACATAGACACAAAGAATCTCTTATCATTGCCTCAGTCTCTAGACATATCACACACGCACACTGTCTCTCTCTCTCTCGCAAACACGCCCAACAAGGGTTTCCCCGTGAATAACTTACCGTCTATTCATCAACAGTCGTGGCAGTACGGCGAACACGAGACGTGAAAAAGAATAAATCTACATGCGTAGACCACCTAGTATGACTACTAGGACTAGAGCAAGCCAAAAAGCGCGCCGCCTCACCCCCTCCTTATCGGCGACGGGAAAACCTTTGTTTTACACAGTCGAGAAGTCATTGTGCTAAGGCCCCACATGTTGGCGTTGAATAGAATGTAGATCTAGTTTACGGAACAAGTATCGATAATACGTTTGTATCTCCATACTTATATTTATTCTCTTATAAAAAACCGAGTTGGTGATGATGGTACGTGAGGGAGTCCTGGATTAGGTGGTCTCCGGACAGCCGGACTATATCCTTGGCCGGACTGTTGGACTATGAAGATACAAGATTGAAGACTTCGTCTCGTGTCCGGATGGGACTCTACTTGGCGTGGAAGGCAAGCTAGGCAATACGGATATGGTATCTCCTCCTTTGTAACCGACCTTGTGTAACCCTAGCCCCTCCGGTGTCTATATAAACCGGAGGGTTTTAGTCCGTAGGACAACATACAATCATACCATAGGCTAGCTTCTAGGGTTTAGCCTCTCCTGATCTCTGGTAGATCAACTCTTGTAATACTCATATCATCAAGAATAATCAAGCAGGATGTAGGGTTTTACCTCCATCAAGAGGGCCCGAACCTGGGTAAACATCGTGTCCCCTGCCTCCTGTTACCATCCGCCTTAGACGCACAGTTCGGGACCCCCTACCCGAGATCCGCCGGTTTTGACACCGACATTGGTGCTTTCATTGAGAGTTCCACTGTGTCGTCACCATAAGGCTTGATGGCTCCTTCGATCATCGCTAGTGATGCGGTCCAGGGTGAGGCTTTCCTCCCCGGACAGATCTTCATATTCGGCGGCTTTGCACTGCGGGCCAATTCGCTTGGCCATCTGGAGCAGATTGAGAGCTACGCCCCTGGCCATCAGGTCAGATTTGGAAACTTGAACTACACGGCCGACATCCGGAGACTTGATCTTCGACGGATTCGGGCCCATGTCGGAGCGCCGTACAGTCTTGACGAGCATGACGTAACTCTGCCGTCGGACAGTGTTCGGGAGATCGCATCCGCAGCTACTCCGTCCATCAATCCGGAGAGCGGAGGGATGGACCCCGCCATGGAGGCCGCACTCTCAGTGGCGATAGAGCCGGATACTGACTTCACCCCTTACGAGAGCCGTGTCGCAAACCACTGGATTCATCTCGGCCACGGACTCCGAGCCGCTCATATCCGTGCCCGTCGAGTCCGACTGGGCGCCGATCATG
This sequence comes from Triticum urartu, assembly GCF_003073215.2. Taxonomy (NCBI): domain Eukaryota; kingdom Viridiplantae; phylum Streptophyta; class Magnoliopsida; order Poales; family Poaceae; genus Triticum; species Triticum urartu. Next base: position 4,924 of record NW_024113639.1, read on the forward strand.
GAGTTCACCTCCGCGGACATCTTTCAGCACTCACCCTTCGGGGATGTGCTAAATTCATTAAGGTCTCTCTCCCTGTCAGGAGAACCTTGGCCGAACTATGTCCGGCTAGAATGGGATGCGAGACGAAAATTCGCTGCCCACCCACCACCCACTTAGTAGCCACTGTCGACGACTTAACCGACATGCTCGACTTCGGCTCCGAAGACTTCGACGGTATGGACGACGAGCCGGAGACGAACAGGATCCACCGCCCTCGGGGCACTGGACCGCCACCTCATCATATGATATATACATGGTGGACACCCCCAAAGAAGCCAATGGCGACGAGAAAGCGGAGGATGACCCCTCCAAGAAGCAACCCAAGCGCCGACGTCAGCGGCGCCGCTCTAAGTCCCGCCACAGCAAGAGCAGTGATACCGGCACAGGAGATAATAACACTCCGGATAGCACCGAAGACAACAACAATCCCCTCCAGCACGGTGCAGAGCTAGAGGACGAACAAGCTAGCCCCCAGAGCAGGCAGCAGATGGAGAACCGGAGGAGGACAATTACATGCCTCTCTCCGAAGACGAGGCGAGCCTCGGCGACGACGAGTTTATCGTGCCTGAGGACCCCGTCGAGCAAGAGCGCTTCAAGCGCCGGCTTATGGCCACGGCAAGTAGCCTAAAGAAGAAACAACAACAGCTTCAAGCTGATCAAGACTTGCTAGCAGACAGATGGACCGAAGTCCTTGCGGCCAAGGAGCATGAACTCGAAGCGCCCGTCCAAGAGTTACCCAAAACGCAGGTTGCTACCTCACCTCGAGGAGGAAGCATTGAAACCTCATTCACCAGTGTACGATGCGGCTGACCGGCCACTACGCGGCCGAGCCAGAGAGGCGTTTCAGCCTAAAGTTCAGACCGCACCCCGTCGCCACTCAGTCAAAAATACTAAGGCCTGGGGCAACACAGAGGACCTGCGAGACATCTTGGACAGTAAGGCAAAAATCGCAAGGTCAATATACGGGACACGAGCACGTGCGCCCACACGGGACGATGATCGTCGCGTCGGATACACCAAGAGTAAATCCGGCCGGGCCGAATACAGCAGACAAGACTCATACGAACTACGTCGGGATATAGCCCGGCACAGAGGCGCCGCACACCCCCTATGCTTCACTGATGAAGTTATGAATCATGAATTCCCGGAGGGTTTCAAACCCGTAAATATCGAATCATACGACGGCACAACAGATCCCGTTGTATGGATTGAGGATTTCCTCCTTCACATCCACATGGCTCGCGGTGACGATCTACATGCCATCAAGTACCTCCCACTAAAACTCAAAGGACCAGCTCGACATTGGCTGAATAGCTTGCCAGCAGATTCCGTTGGCAGTTGGGAGGATTTGGAAGATGCATTTCTTGACAACTTCCAGGGCACTTATGTGCGGCCACCGGATGCTGATGACTTGAGCCACATAACCCAGCAGCCAGGGGAATCGGCCAGACAATTCTGGACACGGTTCCTGACTAAGAAAAATCAAATTGTAGACTGTCCGGATGCAGAAGCCCTAGCGGCATTCAAGCATAACATCCGCGACGAGTGGCTCGCCCGCCACCTCGGCCAGGAGAAGCCGAAATCTATGGCAGCCCTCACAACACTCATGACCCGCTTTTGCGCGGGCGAGGACAGCTGGCTGGCTCGCAGCAACAACACATCAAGGAATCCGGATACCTCGGATACCAAAGACGTTAACGGTAGGCAGCGTCGTAATAGACCAAAGCGCCGCAATAACGGCGATAACACCGAAGATACGGCAGTCAATGCCGGATTCAGAGGCTCTAGATCCGGTCAGCGGAAAAAGCCATTTAAAAGAAATACTCCGGCTCCGTCCAGTCTGGATCGCATACTGGATCCTCGTGTCAAATCCACGGCACCCCTGACAAGCCAGCCAATCACACCAACAGAGAATGTGGGTGTTCAAGCAGGCCGGCAAGTTAAATGCCGAAAAAGGACAAGGGGCTGCATAGCGATGACGAGGAGGAGCCCCGGCCGCCGAACCCAGGAGGACAGAAGGGGTTTCGTCAGGACCCATTCCAAGTCACATCGATCTAGCCGCGTAACACCTCATATCACTTTGTGGCCTCACGCACGGTATTCCCACGGGTGTCGCCTTACCATGGCCCGGGACCGTTTGCGCCTTTTGGCTCACGTATATGATAGTGTCGCTAGCATCCATATGACAGAGAACCCGGGCCGACATGGCTAGTCGTGAACCCAAAAGGCACTAACCTATGGGGACAGGCATACATGAATCACATCGAGCATGTCGGTCAGCAGCGTGTGAATCCGGGCTGTAGCACTGGGCTAACAGGACTCCGGGAACCCGGGCTGTAGCAGGCTAGGCAGGACTCCGGATGTCACCGCGTGACATTTCCCCGAAGGGACAGACATAGGAACGAAGTGAAACACATGCCGGCCAGTCAAGTGTCCTGAGCAGTAGTGCTGGGCTAACAGGACTCCGGTGAACCGGGCTGTAGCGGACTACTATGGCTCATGGAAGCACTAGACTACATTTCCCCATAAGAGAGGCTGCCAAGGATAAACAACTAGATTGTCGGATCCCACACATACCAAGCATTTCAATCATACACACAATATGCTCGATATGTGTAAATACAACATGGCATCACAACATAACTCTACAACTCAAGTATTATATTCATTAGGCTCCGAGCGAGAAATACAAACATGGGTCTCATGACCCAACATTCAGAGCATACAAACCAAAGCACATGCGGAAGCTTAACATGTCTGAGTACAGACATCTATAAATGAAAAAGGCTAGAAGCCTGACTATCTACCAGATCCTGCCGAGGGCACAAGATCGAGCTGAGGTATCAGGCTAAACGTCGAAGTCCATGCGGAACTACTAGCGAGACTGAAATCTCTCTGCAAAACATAAATTAAGCAAACGTGAGTACAAAGGTACTCAGCAAGACTTACATCAGAACTAGCTACATATGCATCGGTATCAACAAGGGGGGGTGGAGTTTAACTGCAGCAAGCCAGCTTTGACTTAGTGGCTAACCTGAACTACGACTGCAAGCAACTCTTTTGAGGTGGCGCACACGAGTCCACATATTCACCATTCAATACACCACTATGGATCCGCTCCCGTCTCCCTACGAGAAGGCCATCCATAGCACTCACACTTATCTTGCGAGTTTTAGAGTATCCACTTTCACTTGTCTATGAACTGTTATAGGCAACCCAGAAGTCCTTACCGCGGACACGGCTATTCGAATAGATGATGTTAACCCTGCAGGGGTGTACTTCTTCACACACGCTCTCACCACTTACCGTTTACACGACATGTACTCGGCAACCTTCAAGCGGAAGCCCAACGAGGGTGTCGGCCACGGCCTACCTAAACACTCAAGTCTCTAGTCCAGGTTTATCGCCTATCCAGGTTCCATCCGCAGGGAGTCCGGCCGAGGTTTCCACATACGGCCCCGGACGATGTGTACAGGGTTCCGAGACACCAAACGGGCGCCCGGCATGCCCGGCCACGGTGTATCTACCGCATCATAGCCCACCCCTAGGGTCAGCGCTACGCACGGCCGCCAACACATATCCTATAAACACCAGAAACTAGTTGCAACTCCTGGACAGAGGACAAGGGTGATCAAGAAGCCGAGAGGGTCCATTGGTTTCGGGCCCAATGCGTGGTAGTAACTGTTTCATGGATCACAAACACAGAACTCAGTTCCTAAGAACGGTTTCAATGAGACAACCCACCATGTACTCCTACATGGCCTCTCACCGCTACCTTTACCAAATCGTGTTCACACACTTAGCTCTCAACAGTAGGACATGTTTACACACCTCCGATTCATCCCCGATGAATCAGACCTGACTCAACTCTAAGCAGTAGCAGGCATGACAAACAAACATGAATGAGTAGGCACATCAGGGCTCAAACAACTCCTACTCATGCTAGTGGGTTTCATCTATTTACTGTGGCAATGACAGGTCATGCAGAGGAAAGGGGTTCAACTACCGCAGCATGTAACAGTTGAATCGTTGTTGTCCTAATGTAGTAAAAGAGAGCAGGAGCGAGAGAGTGGGATTGTATCGGAATGAACAAGGGGGTTTTGCTTGCCTGGCACTTCTGAAGATATCATTGGTCTTCATCAGTGTCAACGATCACAGCGTCGGTACAGTTT
>NW_024113640.1:0-9613 GCF_003073215.2 Triticum urartu
ACAGATGGCAGACACACCATCATCACCAACTTAGTCTTCTGTAGGAGTACCAGCAAGATATCCGTGCATTGCACGGAACATCAAGATGCATTTTTTTATAAAACACTTGTTGTGATTGACCCATGCGGGAGTAATCCCATGTGTAAAAGTAATGATATCTCGAGAAATAGGAGATAAGGTGAAGAGGAGTGGGGCGAGGTGGTGATTGGTGGTCCAACTGAGCGGAGGCATGGGGATGAATGACGCCGGCAGCGGCCACCAGGCCAGTTTGTTCCAAAGGCTTCCTTTTTTAATTGCTCAACAATGATGTTGTTGGAGATAAGGATGAACGAGGGAAGGCCTTGTGTGTAAGTGTGGAGAGAGGTGCGTGTATCTTTTAGTTTAATTTCCATCCGTAAGATATAGATCGGACGGTCTATATTGTAAGATGGCACGCGTACCATCATCACCAACTCGGTTTTTTATAAGAAAGAAATATAAGTATGGAGATACAAACGTATTGACGATACTTGTTTCCGTAAACTAGGATCTACATTCTATTCAACGCCTCAGCATGTGGGGCCTTAGCACAATGACTTCTCGACTGTGTAAAACAAAGGTTTTCCTGTCGTCGATAAGGAGGGGGTGACGGCAGCGCATTTTCGGCTTGCTCTAGTCCTAGTAGTCATACTAGGTTGTCTACGCACGTGTAGATTTATTCTTTCTCACATCTCATGTTTGCGAGAGAGAGAGAGCCAGTGTGCGTGTGTGATTTGTCTAGAGACTGAGGCAATGATAAGAGATTCTTTGTGTCTATGTGTGTGCAGGATAGAGAGAGACATGTACATGGGGCTTTGTGTTGTGTAACGTGGAGACACATAGACATAATCATAGAGTGAGTGTGTGAGATACACATGCGGACATGGGGAGAGATGATGATCCAGATAAATGGGTGTTTGTGCGTGTCTGTGTGTGTTTTGTGCACGTTTGTGTGTGAGAGGGAGTGTGTGTATGTGGATTAGAGAGACCACTAATGATGTAAACCTACTATAAGGGAAAGGGGAATGGTGTGACATGCGTGTCACAGAGAGACAAAGGCATGTGTAGTAGTGGGATAGCATGGGTGCGGGCGGGGAGCAGACTATTTGGAAGAGACATCGAGTGTGTGTGGGAGAGGGGTGTGTGTGTGTGAGAGAGAGAGAGCGATGGAGAGAGAGAGGAAGAGAGGGGGAGAGGGGTTGTTTGTGTCCATAAATGGCGTATAGATAGGGAGACAATGTTGATGTTATTCGAAATTGGCCTATGTATGGAGACGCAAGGGAAGCGAGTCATCATGTGAGTGATAGGGACTTCATGAGAGATCTAGAATAGACGGTGTAGAGAACAACGTGCGAGATTGAGAACGATGATACATTAGGGAGCTATGGAAAGAGTCACGGCATATATGTATACAGGGAAGGAGCTGGGGTGGTCCGCATGTGGGAGAGATAGAAAGAGGAGAGTGGTGCGCAGGGAGACAAAGTGTGCTTGTTTGTAGTGGGGGTGATGTGTGAGGTGAGTGTGCGAGAACCACATAACTAGGGAGATAGATGTTTGGGGGCGACGTTTTGTGTGTATGGGAAAGATACACTCTACATAGTGCGTGTGCTTGGCAAAGAGAGATGCCGGTAGACCTAGAGAGTGGGGGAAGAGATGTGTGCATGCTCGACAGACAAGATAGAGACCTCTATTGGGGTCCGGACTTTAGAAGAGAGGGGGGTGTTAATGTGCTCGTGTGTTCGTGTCTGGGGGAGAGAACGATTTGTGTAATTGAGATATATATGGTCAATAGTGTGTGCACTCATGGTTGATCAATTTGTTTCACAGTTTGGACTATGAGATAACGATACTTTTGAACATGCATGATATACCTTGATATACCAGAATTACAAACCTAAGATTGGAATTTTGGAATTTCGACTCCATCATTAGCTTTTGTAATTCATTTAAATGGAGGTACATTTTTTAAGCCGGGATTTCGTGATTTCAAATTCATATATCAAACCTAGAGATATACACATACGGGCATGTTCAAACTTTATAATCATCCACTTTATTCATACACATACACATTTTTGCTTTTGTCATCATATTTAGGATAAACACATTTGGAATTTCATTTGAATTGGATTGTATGATGGTATTTGCTTGTACTAGCTCAATGATCCATATTTGAATTGAATGGACAATCTAAGTTTCGAGTTGGAGACATTGATTTTCAAAACTTGCACTTTTTTTGTGTGCAAAACAAATAAATTCTCGGCCATGATATCATAGTCGGCCGTACAAGAGCAGAACACTTATAATTTCAGGCGCCAAAAGCTTTGAAACTTCCCGCTCACATCGAAATATCTCGCGCCCGAAAGTTTAGCCCTGCGATATTCCTGTTTTACCCTGCCACATGACAGAAAAGGGTGCTTTGGTAACTCCATTGTTTTCCCCTCTTTGCCCCCAACATTATTCCCCAGAGCCCCTCCCCTTCCCCTCCGACCCCCACCCCGGCAAGCACCGAATCTAGTCCTCCGCCGCAGCGGTGGACCTCACACCCCGCCGGATCTACCTTCCGCACCTTGGAACCCCCAACTGCCAACTCACCACTTCACCGGAGCCGCTTCAGCGACTGGCTTGTCCACCGCTCCAAATCTCCTTGACTGCCATCATGGTCCACCGCACCGGATCTGCTTAACTGGCGCCCTCATCCACCACAGTGTAGGCCCTTCACTGACTCCCTCGTCCGCCCCAATCGCTGGCCCTTCATACAAGCCCTCGTCCGCCGCAACCAGATCCGCCTCACCGAAAGCACTGTACACTGCGCCCGCCGAAGCTTCATCCACTGCACCGGACCCGCTCCACGGACGCCATATTCAACTCCACCGGCCCTGCTTTACTGATGCCGCAGCCTCATCAGGTTATTTCGATTTGTACTCCTTAGGGTTTTCTCTTCTTGATCATGCAACTTCACTTACCACAGATGAGCTTTTCTTGCATGTCGACATGCGCCAACCGAAGCACCGGAGCCGCTTGAGCGACGGCGACAGCCGGCCCAAACTCAACCGCAACACGAGCACCATCGACGATCCTTAGCTATCAAGTCTGACAATGATACCCATATGCCGCCGAGAATTAAGGTACTATTATCCAACGGCTGGCGCCTACGTTCACTTTCTTAGCATAAGCACCACACCTTTGAATTTCTTCAGGACATCATTCAAGTTTTTCATGAGACGCGTATTCTGCTTGCCCTGTAGGGCCATACTTCTGGCAGTGAACATGTTACATGTGCTAAATTACATACCAGTGCACATATAGTTAATATGCTTTAGTTTTGTCCTAAGTATTACTGTACTTCCTAGATATCATTGCCTACTATTTTACTTCTTGCATGCTATATTTATGATATGGTGTTGTTCTGATGCCACCTGTTGGTTCCATCAGACTGCTTCATGTTCTCTATGCTTAATTACACATCAGCAAACTAGCATGTGGTTCCGCTGTTTTTGTTCATTTTACCCTACATTTTCTGATGCTAGCTATTACAACCTGCTCCGAGCTCTGTTCATTACTTTTTTGTGTTTCTTGATCTTCCCAAGTTGCATGACTAATTTGATGCTTCTATTAATTATGGAGCTGCCAACCCCATCAAGCAAAATATTTGTTCTTTTGGGGCTGGCACCTCGAACAAGCATAAAAATAGAGGGAAACAATATATTATCGTGTATGCACACACCCTTCTTTCATTAGTTTAGATGAACCATTGATGATCAATTCGAACAGTGCATGCGATTAAAATTAATTTTACCTAAATAGAGGGTGAAGAATAAACTACAACAAGTAGATTTGCAACCATGGGATGCTGACGATATCTTCAAAGAACATTGCAACAACAGCGAGGCTTCACAGCAACATATGGTAAGCGAGTGTGTTTTAGTACATGTGAAATGTAATGCCTGTGCGCTGCTTTCTTGGCTTGTGCCCTCAACCTGTAATCCTACAGAATTACAAATAGTTCAGTTGTCTGCTTTGCTTGTATTGCTTGATTCGAATGCTTGTTTGTTACTTGTTATGCTATACCTGAGTTGGCCAATATGTCAGCAGTGCCTTGTACTATCATAAAGAAATGCATGCCTAGTTCATTTGAGTCCTTAACTTTTCATCTGAACTTCATCATAAGACTGTCTTCATAGTTTATATGAGGCCACACTCTTAAGTGCTTTCTCAATTATTTCAACTACTTAGATGCCTTGGCAACTTAAATATAGCGGTGGTACTCCCTTTCAACTAGGGCATGGTCAACTGGGTCCCATTTAATCCGATTAAAGTCCACTAGTGGTATGATAGTTCGAAAAGAGTTTTTGTTTTTTGAGGAAAATGAACTAAGGAGGAGCTAGCAAAAACTAACTAGATGGGACTGGCGGATGTCGTTTATTTGCCACTTACATCCCTTGTTTCATCTTACCATTTTAATCTTTTTTCGGCTGATGCTGCTTCGAACCATTTAAATATAGCTTGCCATGCTTGAAATAATTTGTATGTCGTTTACCATGTAAGCTTACTACTGATCATGCGATAAACGTCTCTTAATATGTCCAGCGGAAACCTTTCAGGATGTCGTTCACTCTAGGACACAATGTACAACCCCAGAATCTATTTGTGGAAGCAGTGCGCCATCCAATGTTACTAGATGGTAGCAGTTCAGAGGCAACACCACCGGAGAGCAGCCTGAGCACATATATTATAGTTCTTAAGGCTCTACTAGAGGCAGAAAGAGATGGTGTGGCTGCCATGAATGAGGTAATCTCGATCTTGAAGCTGGAAATCATGCAATTAGCTGCACCATTATGCAAGCAACCCAAATATTGGAGGAAGTAAGAATGTTGCATTTGAAGACGGAGGAGGTCCTGCTGCTTCTGCTATCTGAAGCCCAAGGGTAATCCCAGTTCTTCTTTAGATACCAGTTGAAATTGTCATTAGATTATTGTACTTGCATGTTGTGTCATGTCTCTGAATGGATTATGTTGTAAGACCCCCTATGTTGTCCATGAGTTGTAATGATCCAAATTTTTTAGGCGAGGTAATCCTCAGTACTTGTATGATTGACATAAGGTGAACTGTTTTTCGTGTGAGCATATTGTATTGGATGAAATAACTTGTTTGACTCAAAGTGTATCCAACCTATGAAATTTCGAAGATCATGGCATTTCTAAATCATAATCATATATAAATGTGGAATAAATCTTTGTTGTGGTTTTGAAGAAATAAATAACAAAATAGAATCCCTGTGGATATTCGTAATCGAATAAATTGGATTTGGATTTAGTTGCCAGGCCCAGGGCAAACGTGAATGCTAATTCTCCCAAGTTTTGAACGAAGCGGCTAAACACCATATCATTTGTGGGCTGCCCGAAGTAAGTGTTTGCAATATGGAAATTACTGTCTACCCCTAACACTTGACATCCTTATCAATCGGATTTACACTGCTGTCGATAGGGGTAGACTAGTAATTTCAATCGGACATGACACGGCGGCCTCTGAGCCCATTCAGACACGGTGGGCGTGGGCGGCAAAACACATTTGATTCAAACTCGTCTGAAAGACATGTGTCTCTCCCTCCATTTCCCCAGTCATCCATGGTGGGCGGCAAAGCAAACTCTCCTCGTCTGAAATCGATGTAGGCTAATATTTTAAATAGGGGAAGATGTGTAACTTCCCTCAGATGTGACACAACCGCCCTACCTGTCAGCCCCGTTCATACACCATGGGCGCCAACCTTGGGCGGTAAAACACCCTCTCCTCGCCCGAAATCGTTACCGGCAAATATTTGGGAGATGCGAGATTATCGTCCTATCCCCAACTGACGTGATGTCCAAAATTTTAAATGGGGGATAAGTTCGTAACTTTCCCACATTTCAGACAAGCGCGTCCCAAAGTTTGAGATCCCCCTCCCCCTCCATTTCCCCATTCATACACTGTCGGCACCACGACAACCTTCCCACTGCGGCCAGCCTCCTCCGTCCGCCACCCCATCCTCCACCTTGCCGGAGCCGCTACCCCTACCCCATCGTCCATTGCAAGAGATGGACGTCTCTCATCCACGGTGCCGGACCAGGATCCTTTCATCGCGTCGCCTCACTTCATCGGCGCCGTCGTCCACCTTGCCGTTGCCGCTCCTACAACTGCTTCGTCCACGGCAACATGATTTATCCCCTGACCCGGCCGTCTGCCGTCTAAAGTCTTCTTCCCCGCCACCGACAGCCATCGCACCCGCAGCACCCTCAACGAATCAGCAGGGGCCTACATGGCGTCGCAAGAGAGGTGGTACTCTTCCATATGTGCTTAAGTTATTGATCTCACCCGGAAAATAGATCGTAAATTTTTTACTGTACTTTTCTTGTCTGTACCAAATCGTAGTGGCTATTTGAAAGCAAACATTGGTTGCGAAGTAGCTTTGTCCGGTTTGCACCTTCAGATCCGCCATAGCACGGGCACTATACTCGTAAAGCTTATGGTTTCCCCCCTTTGTATTCACTACCATCATCGTAGGTGCTTCACTACTTCGTGTCGTGCTAGCACTGCTCCTCGAGACCTCAACCCATCAAGCGAAACAACATGCCACTCATAATTCCAAAGCTTACATGTTGAAATACGAATCTGATGTGATGCTCATATTACTAAAACAAAGAACGTTTAATTGGTCACCTAATGTTCCTATATTCGTTTGGAAAAGCATGGGTGCCACCCACTGGTCCATCTAGTTCCACTTTCCTGATTTTACTCTTGATGCTTAGGGTTTTCCCCTTTTATCTACTCTACTATGATCTATGTAGGTGCTTTCTATCGTACTAGCATTACTCCACCCTTCAAGCTAAACAACACAACACTCAAAATTCCAAATCTTAATTGTTCAAATATGATTGTGATATGATACTGATATTAGTTAACAAACACATTTAATCGGTTAGCTAAAGCTCCCACTTGAGTTTCCAAATGCATGTCGCGACATATAGAGAGACAGCAGAATTGGATTTCTTTGTCACTTGTTGACTGTACTTTCTTGTCCATACCAAATCTTAGTTGTTATTTCAAAGCAAACATCGGTTGCTAACTACCCTTCACGTGCTGCAGCTTCAGGATCTGCCATCCCACTGCCACGGTCAACACTATACTCATCATGCTTACGGTTTCCCCATTTTATGATGACCACGATCAGCCTACGTGGTTCGTGTCGTAATAGCACTGCTCCACCCATCGAGCTAAACAAGCTTAGTTGTACAAATTCAAATCTTGATATTATGCTGATATTAGTAAAACTGAGAGATGTTTAATTGTCAGCTAAATGTTCCTACTTTAGTTTCGAAATGCATGTGAGCCACATATGGAGAGACCGGAAAGGAATAGTATTTCTCTGTGCGCTCTGGTTCATCATGGGTGGCCAACCGACATTGTATAGAAAGACTTGTAATATCTTCAATCTGCTTGCTCTTCTGCTCTTCTTTAAGATGATCCTCTTCTCTTGCGGTCGACTGGTCAGGTCGAGTTATTCTCCCTTAGTATATTTTGAATCTGTCAGGTCAGGTCGACTTGTTCTTCTTTACTATATGTTGAAGCTGTCATCTGCGAAGTATCATCACTTCTGGAGCTCTCATATTTTGAGTAGTAGGCCACATTATATTAATGCACACACCAAATTACAGCATGCATGGCACCTCTTAGAAGAATTGCAGAGATAAGCACAAAGTGGGTTTACAGGGAGGAAGTATTGGATTAGAATCACTTCTGCATTACAAAGATAATCTCACTTGTTTTTATGTTTTCATGCATGTCAGGTATTGAACATTATCAAAATGAATATGAGAATGGGCGCACGAGAGGAATATTGCGGAACAATCCACTGGCTAACAAACTTGGCATGGTGGAGGATGGCCTATCTTATTCACCCATCAAGGTGCTTGCTCTAACTTGGCAAGGTTGTATTGGTCGCACATATTTTGCATCTGACCTCTTGCATTACTTCTACTTTGTTACACCATCTGCTTAGTTTAAGCATCATATATGAGTATATGCCATACCTATCCATTTTCTGTACCTATTCCATGTGTCGTCATACTATGTTTTTCCAGTCAAATGTTGTTCTTTCGTAATAGATGTCCAAAAGGAAGAGGGTGAGTGCAGATCCTCAAGGAGTACAAACTAGGTATTTGGAAAAGGTAGTGATACCTGTTAAATCAGATAGATCAGCAGCCACAGAAAACACAGGCCCAACTGTACCACACTTTACCCCTACTCCAGTGGCCAAACCCCTATTAGAACTGCTGAGAGCCCAGCGTCAGGTACTGTCTATGATATCAATTCAAAATTTGAACTCCTAAATTTCTGCATGTGCCTTACCTTCTCTCTTGTATGAAAACTAATTTCAGATGAATCTCCTTGCTCAAAGGATCATAGGATCTCACGACAATACTGGGCTCTGCATTGCTCTTGTCAGTACCTCTTGCCCTTTGTCAGCATACTTACACTCATTGCTATTTGATTATGTAGCATCACTGTAAATGTTCGCTTCTTTATCCTCCCTTTGCTTGAAATTATAAGATCTATATTTACTCTTAGATAAATGTAGAATTAACACAATGGTTATGAAGTTTTGGATTGCTCATGTAAGTACCTGTTGTCATGTACTCCCTCTGTATCGAATTAATTGTTGATCAATTGGATGTATTTAGAACTTAATAGTGCTAGATACATCCATTTGAGCGACAAGTAATAACGGACGGTGGTGGTATTACTGTACTTGCCCACGAGATAGTTGATTGTCTAGCATTACTCTGCATCTTATCTGCCCTGCCCTCCACTTTCTCCAAATTATCATATCTACATTTACTCTTACCAAAATGTTGAATAAAGCCAATGCCACTGCACACGTTGATGTCTGCATTCCTCTTGTCAGTACCTTTTGCCTTGTAACGCTGTACTTAATTAATTGCTATTTGATTATGTATCATCAGTCTGCACCTGAGCTTCATTATCCTCTGTTTTTCCAATATTATTTGATCTATATTTACTCTTTGCAAAATGTAGAATAATGGCAACGCTTATAAAGAATTTTCTTTGGGGAATTTATTGAATTATCCTTCCATCAACATGGAGAAGGGCTTTGTCCAGCCCGTGTTAACATGTAATGTAAGTTCATCCTTCTCAAGCCTTCAAACTTTGTTCTAGTATAGATTTGGATAGGCATCATTTCCTCCACTACTGTTTACTTTGCTTTACATCTGATTGGATGTTTGCAACAACTACCAGTTTTAAATTGTAGTTGTAAAAACATGTTCCTTATGCAGAACAGATCCATTTATTTGCTTATATAATTGTGAAACCTGTTACGTGTCTCCTTTTTCTCTTTCAGAGTCGTATCTCTTATGCCTAGGCAGAACTTTAGGAAGATAGTGAGCCAAACCATCTTGAGGACAGCGAGATGACCCCAAGTCTCTCTCTTGATGAAGACGGTGAGTTGAAGCTACTCACCAGCAAGTGTGAGACAACCTCCGTGCAGTCGCTGCCTCAATCAGTTCGACTTCTTCAGTCTCACTTAAAGCGGAAAGGC
>NW_024113641.1:0-9162 GCF_003073215.2 Triticum urartu
ATGTTTCCGGATAATACAATTCTAGCATGAATAATAAACATTTATCATGATATAAAGAAATAAAATAATAACATTATTATTGCCTCTAGGGCATATTTCCTTCAGTCTCCCACTTGCACTAGAGTCAATAATCTAGATCACATCGCCATGTGATTTAACATCAATAGTTCACATCACCATGTGATTAACACCCATAGTTCATATCGTTTACGGCTTTACGGCAGAGCAAAGCTGATGACTAGTCGATAGTTCAGTGTGCCATGCTTTACGGCTTAGAATCGGGACTTCAACGACGTTTTGAACGTCATGGAGCATATGAGATGTTCCAGGAGTTGAAGTTAATATTTCAAGCAAATGCCCGGATTGAGAGATATGAAGTCTCCAATAAGTTCTATAGCTGCAAGATGGAGGAGAACAGTTCTGTCAGTGAGCATATACTCAAAATGTCTGGGTATAATAATCACTTGATTCAGATGGGAGTTAATCTTCCAGATGATTGCGTCATTGACAGAATTCTCCAATCACTGCCACCAAGCTACAAGAGCTTCGTGATGAACTATAATATGCAAGGGATGAACAAGACTATTCCCGAGCTCTTCACAATGCTGAAAGCTACGGAGGTAGAAATCAAAAAGGAGCATCAAGTGTTGATGGTCAACAAGACCACTAGTTTCAAGAAAAAGGGCAAAGGGAAGAAGAAGGGGAACTTCAAGAAGAACGGCAAGCAAGTTGCTGCTCAAGAGAAGAAACCCAAGTCTGGACCTAAGCCTGAAACTGAGTGCTTCTACTGCAAGCAGACTGGTCACTGGAAGCGGAACTGCCCCAAGTATTTGGCGGATAAGAAGGATGGCAAGGTGAACAAAGGTATATGTGATATACATGTTATTGATGTGTACCTTACTAATGCTCGCAGTAGTACCTAGGTATTTGATACTGGTTCTGTTGCTAATATTTGCAACTCGAAACAGGGACTACTGATTAAGCGAAGATTGGCTAAGGACGAGGTGACGATGCGCGTGGGAAACGGTTCCAAAGTTGATGTGATCGCGGTCGGCACGCTACCTCTACATCTACCTTCGGGATTAATATTAGACCTAAATAATTGTTATTTGGTGCCAGCGTTGAGCATGAACATTATATCTGAATCTTGTTTAATGCGAGACGGTTATTCATTTAAATCAGAGAATAATGGTTGTTCTATTTATATGAGTAATATCTTTTATGGTCATGCACCCTTGAAGAGTGGTCTATTCTTGTTGAATCTCCATAGTAGTGATACACATATTCATAATGTAGAATCCAAAAGATGCAGAGTTGATAATGATAGTGCAACTTATTTGTAGCACTGCCGTTTAGGTCATATCGGTGTAAAGCGCAGGAAGAAACTCCATACTGATGGACTTTTGGAACCACTTGATTATGAATCACTTGGTACTTGCGAACCGTGCCTCATGGGCAAGATGACTAAAACACCATTCTCCGGTACTATGGAGAGAGCAACAGATTTATTAGAGATCATACATACAGATGTATGTGGTCCGATGAATGTTGAGGCTCGTGGCGGATATCGTTATTTTCTCACCTTCACAGATGACTTAAGCAGATATGGATATATCTACTTAATGAAACATAAGTCTGAAACATTTGAAAAGTTCAAGGAATTTCAGAGTGAAGTTGAAAATCATCGTAACAAGAAAATAAAGTTTCTACGATCTGATCGTGGAGGAGAATATTTGAGTTACGAGTTTGGTGTACATTTGAAAAATTGTGGAATAGTTTCGCAACTCACGCCACCCGGAACACCACAGCGTAATGGTGTGTCCGAATGTCGTAATCGTACTTTACTAGATATGGTGCGATCTATGATGTCTCTTACTGATTTACCGCTATCGTTTTGGGGATACGCTCTAGAGACGGCCGCATTCACGTTAAATAGGGCACCATCAAAATCCGTTGAGACGACGCCTTATGAACTGTGGTTTGGCAAGAAACCTAAGTTGTTGTTTCTGAAAGTTTGGGGCTGCGATGCTTATGTGAAAAAGCTTCAACCTGATAAGCTCGAACCCAAATCAGAGAAATGTGTCTTCATAGGATATCCAAAGGAAACTATTGGATACACCTTCTATCACAGATCCGAAGACAAGACTTTTGTTGCTAAATTCAGAAACTTTCTGGAGAAGGAGTTTCTCTCGAAAGAAGTGAGTGCGAGGAAAGTAGAACTTGACGAGGTAACTGTACCTGCTCCCTTATTGGAAAGTAGTACATCACAGAAAACTGTTTCTGCGACACCTACACCAATAAGTGGGGAAGTTAATTATAATGATCATGAAACTTCAGGACAAGATACTATTGAACCTCGTAGATCAACCAGAGTGAGATCCGCGCCAGAGTGGTACGGTAATCCAGTTCTGGAAGTCATGCTACTAGATCATGATGAACCTACAAACTATGAAGAAGCGATGGTGAGCCCAGATTCCGCAAAATGGCTTGAAGCCATGAAATCTAAGATGGGATCCATGTATGAGAACAAAGTATGGACTTTGGTTGACTTGCCCGATGATCGGCAAGCAATTGAGAATAAATGGATCTTCAAGAAGAAGACTGACACTGACGGTAATATTACTGTCTACAAATCTCGACTTGTCGCAAAAGGTTTTTGACAAGTTCAAGGGGTTGACTACGATGAGACCTTCTCACCCGTAGCGATGCTTAAGTCTGTCCGAATCATGTTAGCAATTGCCGCATTTTATGATTATGAAATTTGGCAGATGGATGTCAAAACTGCATTCCTGAATGGATTTCTGGAAGAAGAGTTGTATATGATGCAACCGGAAGGTTTTGTCGATCCAAAGGGAGCTAACAAAGTGTGCAAGCTCCAGCGATCCATTTATGGACTGGTGCAAGCCTCTCGGAGTTGGAATAAACGTTTTGATAGTGTGATCAAAGCATTTGGTTTTATACAAACTTTCGGAGAAGCCTGTATTTACAAGAAAGTGAGTGGGAGCTCTGTAGCATTTTTGATATTATATGTGGATGACATATTACTGATTGGAAATGATATAGAATTTCTGGATAGCATAAAGGGATACTTGAATAAGAGTTTTTCAATGAAAGACCTCGGTGAAGCTGCTTACATATTAGGCATAAGGATCTATAGAGATAGATCAAGACGCCTAATTGGACTTTCACAAAGCACATACCTTGACAAGATTTTGGAAAAGTTCAAAATGGATCAAGCAAAGAAATGGTTCTTGCCTGTGTTACAAGGTGTGAAGTTGAGTCAGACTCAATGCCCGACCACTGCAGAAGATAGAGAGAAAATGAAAGATGTTCCCTATGCTTCAGCCATAGGCTCTATCATGTATGCAATGCTGTGTACCAGACCTGATGTGTGCCTTGCTATAAGCTTAGCAGGGAGGTACCAAAGTAATCCAGGAGTGGATCACTGGACAGCGGTCAAGAACATCCTGAAATACCTGAAAAGGACTAAGGATATGTTTCTCGTATATGGAGGTGACAAAGAGCTCATCGTAAAAGGTTACGTTGATGCAAGCTTTGACACTGATCCGGACGATTCTAAATCGCAGACCGGATACGTGTTTACATTAAACGGTGGAGCTGTCAGTTGGTGCAGTTCTAAACAAAGCGTCGTAGCGGGATCTACATGTGAAGCAGAGTACATAGCTGCTTCGGAAGCAGCAAATGAAGGAGTCTGGATGAAGGAGTTCATATCCGATCTAGGTGTCATACCTAGTGCATCGGGTCCAATGAAAATCTTTTGTGACAATACTGGTGCAATTGCCTTAGCAAAGGAATCCAGATTTCACAAGAGAACCAAACACATAAAGAGACGCTTCAATTCCATCCGGGATCTAGTCCAGGTGGGAGACATAGAGATTTGCAAGATACATACGGATCTGAATGTTGCAGACCCATTGACTAAGCCTCTTCCACGAGCAAAACATGATCAGCACCAAGACTCCATGGGTGTTAGAATCATTACTATGTAATCTAGATTATTGACTCTAGTGCAAGTGGGAGACTGAAGGAAATATGCCCTAGAGGCAATAATAAAGTTATTATTTATTTCCTTATATCATGATAAATGTTTATTATTCATGCTAGAATTGTATTAATTGGAAACATAATACATGTGTGAATACATAGACAAACTTAGTGTCACTAGTATGCCTCTACTTGACTAGCTCGTTAATCAAAGATAGTTATGTTTCCTAACCATGAACAAAGAGTTGTTATTTGATTAATGGGATCACATCATTAGGTGAATGATCTGATTGACATGACTCATTCCATTAGCTTAGTACCCGATCGTTTAGTATGTTGCTATTGCTTTCTTCATGACTTATACATGTTCCTATGACTATGAGATTATGCAACTCCCGTTTGCCAGAGGAACACTTTGTGTGCTACCAAACGTCACAACGTAACTGGGTGATTATAAAGGAGCTCTACATGTGTCTCCAAAGGTAGATGTTGGGTTGGCGTATTTCGAGAATAGGATTTGTCACTCCGATTGTCGGAGAGGTATCTCTGGGCCCTCTCGGTAATGCACATCACATAAGCCTTGCAAGCATTGCAACTAATGAGTTAGTTGCGAGATGATGTATTACGGAACGAGTAAAGAGACTTGCCGGTAACGAGATTGAACTAGGTATTGGATACCGACGATCGAATCTCGGGCAAGTAACATAGCGATGACAAAGGGAACAACGTATGTTGTTATGCGGTCTGACCGATAAAGATCTTCGTAGAACATGTAGGAGCCAATATGGGCATCCAGGTCCCGCTGTTGGTTATTGACCGGAGATTTGTCTCAGTCATGTCTACATTGTTCTCGAACCGTAGGGTCCGCACGCTTAATGTTACGATGACAGTTATTATGAGTTTATGCATTTTGATGTACCGAAGTTAGTTCGGAGTCCCGGATGTGATCACGGACATGACGAGGAGTCTCGAAATGGTCGAGACATAAATATTGATATATTGGACGGCTATATTCGGACACCGGAAAGTGTTCCGGGTGATTTCGGATAAAACCGGAGTGCCGGAGGGGTTACCGGAACCCCCCCGGGGGAAGTAATGGGCCTTATTGGGCCTGAGGGGAGAGAGAGGGCAGCAGCCCAAGAGGTGGCGCGCCCCCCCTCATGGGGAGTCCGAATTGGACTAGGAGGGGGCGCGGCCCCCCTTTCCCTCTCCCTCTCCCTCTCTTTCCTTCCCCCTCAAGTCTCCTAGTTGGACTAGGAAAGGGGAGTCCTACTCCCACTAGGAGGAGGACTCCCCCTCCCCTTGGCGTGCCCCAAAGGGCCGGCCGGCCTCCCCCTTGCTCCTTTATATACGGGGGCAGGGGGCACCCTAGGACACACAAGTTGATCCACGTGATCGTTCCTTAGCCGTGTGCGGTGCCCCCTGCCACCATATTCCACCTCGATCATATCGTTGTAGTGCTTAGGCGAAGCCCTGCGTCGGTAGAACATCATCATCGTCACCACGCCGTTGTGCTGACGGAACTCATCCCCGAAGCTTTGCTGGATCGGAGCCCGAGGAGCGTCATCGAGCTGTACGTGTGCTAAGAACTCGGAGGTGCCGGAGTAACGGTGCTTGGATCGGTCGGATCGGGAAGACGTACGACTACTTCCTCTACATTGCGTCAACGCTTCCGTTGCGGTCTACGAGGGTACGTAGACTCGTTGCTATGCATCACCATGATCTTGCGTGTGCGTAGGAAATTTTTTGAAATTACTACGTTCCCCAACAGTCAAGACCGAGTTGAGGTGGACGTGGTACATGCTGTAGCAAATGCAAGTGGAGCTGCAACATTGTCAAGATAGTACAGGCCATCACGCTCAGTTCCAGTCCCAAGTATTTTTCCTGACTTCAGGTCCTGAAATACACAAAACCGGGGCTCAAACAAAGCTCTGCAATTAAGTGACTTTGTGATTGAACTAACAGATAGAAGGTTCATAGGAAAATCGAGAACATGTAAGACAAGATTTAAAGGTAAGGAAGGTGTACAACTAATAGTTCCACATCCCATTATGGAAGACGAAGATCCATCAACTATACGGACCTTATCCTTTCTTGAACGAGGTATGTATGATGAAAAATATTTTTGTGAACCTGTCATATGATTTGTGGCACCCGAATCGATTATCCAGGGCACAAGTAAATGGTTCTCACCTTCTGCACTCTGAGAGCTGGCAGCTTCACTAGATCCTTCAGCAGTAACAGCCATCAATTTTTCCTTGAAATCTTCTAGAGCCTGAGCAGCAATTGCAGGTAACTCTCCTGTGGATGAATGCAAGAGTGAAAATATTTCGCTCAGACAATGGAACCGAGTATGTTAATCAGGAGTTTGACTATTTTCTAGCTTCAAATGGCATTATACACCAGACTACATGTGTGAACACTGCTGCTCAAAATGGAGTCGCTGAACGTAAAAATAGACATTTATTGGAGGTTGCTCGGTCCCTCATGTTCACAATGAATGTACCTAAATTTCTTTGGGGCGAGGCCATTAAAACAACAGCATACTTAATAAACCGCATGCCATCACGGGTTTTGAATTATAAAACACCAATGGAATGCTTAAGTGGTACTAATTCGTTTACTGTACCACCAAAGGTGTTTGGTTGTGTTTGTTTTGTTCATGATTACAGGAACTCGGTGGGAAAGCTTGATCCCCGTGCTGTTCGATGCATCTTTGTTGGGTATTCTTCTACCCAGAAAGGCTATCGTTGTTGGTGCCCTACTGAGAAACGGTTTTTTGTGAGTATGGACGTCACTTTTCGGGAGAAAGAACCTTATTACACGTCAGCCATCAGTACTATTGATAGTATTGGTCGTGAGGGGGAGAATTATGATAAGGTGGATGTTCGTATTGGTTCAATTTTGACTCCTTTGCTAGATATATCTCAACCAGATCAAGGAACAGAGGGGGAGGAAAATGCGAGTACTAATGAGGGTAGGAGCAGCTCAACTGTTCATGAGGTATGTGACACTCCTACTTCTCAACAAGTTATACAACATGACAACCCTCTGTCTACAAGTTACAGGTCATTGCCTCTTGATTCAGTGCCGCGTGAAGAAACAGAGGAAGGTAGCGGACATGCTATGGACCCTACTGATTCTCCATTAGTTGATGGTTATACTGATGACACGACTGAGGAAGGTACTGAAATTCCTATTGCAGCTCCTAAATCTCCACCAGATGATTGCCCTATCGCCTTACGAAAACCTGTGAGACATCGAGACGTACCAGCACGTCTTAAGGATTGTGTGGGTTATAAACATGATATTGCTAAATTTATCTCTTATGAAAATTGCAGCCCCTCATTTAAGACTTTCATTGCTTCTTTGGACTCTACCTCTATACCCACAGATTGGAGAGATGCTATTAAACATCCTAAGTGGAAGGAAGCAATGCTGGAGGAAATGAAGGCTTTGGAGAAAAATAACACATGGGAACTCGTAAAACTACCACATGGCAAGGAGCCAGTGGGTTGCAAGTGGGTGTATACGATCAAGCAGAACCCTGATGGCAAGGTGGAGCGATATAAGGCACGTCTAGTGGCAAAGGGATACACACAAACATATGGGATTGATTACGAAGAAACCTTTGCACCTGTTGCTAAGATGAGTTCAGTATGAACTTTAATCTCATGTGCATCTAATCTTAGTTGGGATCTTCATCAACTAGATGTGAAAAATGCCTTTCTCCATGGGGACCTTCAAGAAGAAATTTATATGCATATACCACCGGGCTTTGACACTGCTCAGACTAAGGATAAAGTTTTGCGGCTGCATCGATCCTTATATGGATTAAAGCAATCGCCTCGAGCTTGGTTTGATCGTTTTAGGAGATCTTTACTTAAAATGGGCTATCATCAGAGTAATGCTGATCACACCTTGTTCTATAAGCGTAATATGAGCAAGTTAGCAATACTGATAGTATATGTTGATGATATCATCATTACAGGAGATGATACTAAGGAAATAGAATACTTGAAGATGCGGCTAGCGAAGGAGTTTGAGGTTAAAGATCTTGGACAATTACGATATTTCCTTGGAATTGAGGTCTCTCGGAGCAAAAAAGGTATTTATCTCTGTCAAAGAAAGTATGTTTTAGATTTATTACTAGAAACTGGGCTATCCAAATGTCGTCCAGCTCCCACTCCCATTGAGCAAAATCATCGCCTAGTTAGTGAAGCAGGATCTCCTGTGGATCGAGAGCGCTATCAAAGGCTTGTTGGACGACTGATTTATCTCTCACACACTCGTCCTGATATTGCTTTTGCTGTAAGTGTTGTTAGCCAGTTTATGCATGATCCACGGACTCGCCACATGGATGCTGTGATCCGAATTATTCGCTATCTTAAGGGATGTCCTGGTCGAGGTCTACTATATACATCACATGGCAATCTGCAGGTGGAATGTTATACAGATGCAGATTGGGCAGGCTCTTTGGATGATAGAAGGTCAACATCAGGCTACTGTACATTTGTTGGAGGTAATCTTGTCACATGGCGCAGCAAAAAGCAAAGTGTTGTAGCGCGGTCCACGGCTGAAGCAGAATTTAGATCCATGGCACATGGAGTGTGTGAAGTGTTATGGGTGCGAATCCTTTTGATGGAGCTGGGTTTATTTCAGACTAAACCATTGATGCTATATTATGATAATAAGGCAGCCCTTAGTATTGCACAAAATCCTGTGCAACATGATCGAACAAAGCATGTTGAAATTGATCGACATTTTATTAAAGAGAAGTTGGATCAAGGAATTATTTGTATGACATATGCGAGCTCCTCAAACCAGCTTGCAGACATCTTGACTAAGGGCTTACCAGATAGAATGTTTTCTATCCTTTGTAGCAAGATGGGGTTATATGATGCATTTACCCCATCTTAAGGGGGAGTGTTGAGTTGTGTAAATGTGTGAATATGTAACAGTTGGGAGGCTAAGATGTAAAAGCGCATATCTATATAGAATACAGAGAAAGAGGAGGCTGGATAAGGCACTCCAGATTTTTCCCCATTCTAGTTCTTCCTTCTACCATCTTCTAATCCAGATTTGTTGAATATTTCTCTGATTTCGCAAGTCATACATGATTTAACATATTCTAACTCTAACTCCTGTCTCTATCTT
>NW_024113642.1:0-9350 GCF_003073215.2 Triticum urartu
GGTCAGGCCCAGCGGCGACGGTAGCCTCACACCGCAGCCGAACCAGTGAACCCTCGTAGTCCTCTCTGCGCGGGCTTCCACTGCCGCGTCATCCCCTTCCTAGGCCTCGCCGTCGTCCATCGCCGTGGTGCTCTCCGCGCGGCGTGGTCAACGTGGTCAAGGAACAACTTCCATCGGAAGAGTACTATACATGGAGAGACTGACAGCTGGGTCCACGGCCACAGCCCAGTTTTTTTGTGATTTGCCAAGTAAGTCGCTTTGTCAGGCCTACTGGGCTGCAAATTGATAACCCACAAGTATAGGGGATCGCAACAGTTTTCGAGGGTAGAGTATTCAACCCAAATTTGTTGATTCGACACAAGGGGAGCCAAAGAATATTCTCAAGTATTAGCAGCTGAGTTGTCAATTCAACCACACCTGGAAACTTAGTATCTGCAGCAAAGTGTTTAGTAGCAAAGTAATATGATAGTGGTGGTAACGGTAACAAAGTAAAGATAGCAAAAGTAATGTTTTTGGTATTTTTGTAGTGATTGTAACAGTAGCAACAGAAAAGTAAATAAGCGTAAACCAGTATATTGAAAACTCGTAGGCAGCGGATCAATGATGGATAATTATGCCGGATGTGGTTCATCATGTAACAGTCATAACATAGGGTGACACAGAACTAGCTCCAGTTCATCAATATAATGTAGGCATGTATTCTGTAAATAGTCATACGTGCTTATGGAAAAGAACTTGCATGACATCTTTTGTCCTACCCTCCCATGGCAGCGGGGTCCTATTGGAAACTAAGGGATATTAAGGCCTCCTTTTAATAGAGAACCAGAACAAAGCATTAACACATAGTGAATACATGAACTCCTCAAACTGTGGTCATCACCGGGAGTGGTCCCGATTATTGTCACTTCGGGGTTGCCGGATCATAACACATAGTAGGTGACTATAGACTTAGAAGATAGGATCTAGAACTCAGATATATTCATGAAAACATAATAGGTTCAGATCTGAAATCATGGCACTCAGGCCCTAGTGACAAGCATTAAGCATAGCAAAGTCATAACAACATCAATCTCAGAACATAGTGGATACTAGGGATCAAAACCTAACAAAACTAACTCGATTACATGATAAATCTCATCCAACCCATCACCATCCAGCAAGCCTACGATGCAATTACTCACGCACGGCGGTGAGCATCATGAAATTGGTGATGGAGGATGGTTGATGATGATGACGGCGATGAATCCCCCTCTCTGGAGCCCCGAACGGACTCCAGATCAGCCCTCCTGAGAGAGATTAGGGCTTGGCGGCGGCTCTGTATCGTAAAACGCGATGAAACTTTTCTCTCTGATTTTTTTCTCCTCGAAAGCCAATATATGGAGTTGGAGTTGGCGTCGGAGGGCCACCAGGGGGCCCATGAGGTAGGGGGGCGCGCCCAGGGGGGAGGGGCGTGCCCCCACCCTCGTGGACAGGGTGTGGGCCCCCTGGTCTTCATCTTTGGTGAGGATTTTTTATTATTTATTCTAAGATATTCCGTGGAGTTTCAGGTCATTCCGAGAACTTTTGTTTTCTGCACATAAACAACACCATGGCAATTCTGCTGAAAACAGCGTCAGTCCGGGTTAGTTCCATTCAAATCATACAAGTTAGAGTCCAAAACAAGGGCAAAAGTGTTTGGAAAAGTAGATACGACAGAGACGTATCAGCTCCCCCAAGCTTAAACCCTTGCTTGTCCTCAAGCAATTCAGTTGACAAACTGAAAGAGAAAAAGAAAAACTTTTACAAACTCTGTTTACTCTTGTTGTTGTAAACATGAAAAGCCAGCATTCAAGTTTCAACAATTATTATGAACTAACCATACTCACAATAACACGTAGGTCTCACAATTACTCATATCAATAGCATAATCAGCTAGCGAGCCATAATAATAAAACTCAGATGACAACACTTTCTCAAAATAATCATAACATGATATAACAAAATGGTATCTCGCTAGCCCTTTCTGACACCGCAAAACATAAATGCAGAGCACTTTTAAAGATCAAGGACTGACTAAACATTGTAATTCATGGTAAAAGAGATCCAGTCAAGTCATACCCAATATAAACCAATCATAATGAATGCAAACGACAGTGTGCTCTCCAGCGGGTGCTTTTTAATAAGAAGGGTGATGACTCAACATAAAAGTAAATAGATAGGCCCTTCGCAGAGGGAAGCAGGGATTTGTAGAGGTGCCAGAGCTCAATTTTTGAAATAGACATAATAATATTTTGAGTGGCATACTTTCACTGTCAACGTAACAACTATGAGATGGCTGTATCTTCCATACTGCATGCATTATAGGCAGTTCCCAAACAGAATGGTAAAGGTTTATACTCCCCCTCCTCCACAAGCATCAATCCATGGCTTGCTCAAAACGAGTGCCTCCAACATTCAACGGGTCCCGGGGGGAGTTTTGTTTAATTATTTTTATTTTCTTTGATCCTTTTGGATCATGGGACTGGGCATCCCGGTTACCGGCCCTTTCTCGTGAATGAGGAGCGGAGTCCACTCCTCTTGAGAATAACCCACCTAGCATGGAAGATATAGGCAGCCATAGTTGCACATGAGCTGCTCGAGCATACAAAACAGAATTTCATTGGAAGGTTTGGAGTTTGGCACATACAAATTTACTTGGAACGGCAGGTAGATACCGCATATAGGAAGGTATAGTGGACTCATATGGAACAACTTTGGGGTTTAAGGAGTTTGGATGCACAAGCAGTATTCCCACTTAGTACAGGTGAAGGCTAGCAAAAGACTGGGAAGCGACCAACTAAGAGAGCGACAACAGTCGTAAACATGCATTAAAATTAATTCACACCGAATATAAGCATGAGTAGGATATAATCCACCATGAACATAAATATCATGAAGGCTATGTTGATTTGATTCAACTACATGCGTGAACATGTGCCAAGTCGAGTCACTCAATTCATTTAAAGGAGGATACCATCCTATCATACCACATCATAATCATCTCAATAGCATGTTGGCACGCAAGGTTAACCATTATAACTCATAGCTAATCAAGCATGGCACAAGCAACTACGATCTCTAATTGTCATTGCAAACATGTTTATTCATAATAGGCTGAATCAGGAACGATGAACTAATCATATTTACAAAAACAAGAGAGGTCGAGTTCATACCAGCTTTTCTCATCCCAATGAGTCCATCATATATCATCATTATTGCCTTTCACTTGCACGACCGAACGGTGTGTATAATATTAAGAGTGCACGTGCATTGGACTAAGATGGAATCTGCAAGCATTCAACTCAAGAGAGAAGACAAGTAATATGGGCTCTAAGTTAAATAAACAATCATGCATATAAGAGCCACTAAGCATTTTCAATATAGTCTTCTCGACCCCCAAAGAAAGGAAAAGAAAAATAAAAACTATTTACACGGGAAAGCTCCCAACAAGCAAAAGAAGGACGGGAAATATTTTTGGGTTTTCTTTTTAATTCTACTACAAGCATGGAAAGTAGACTAACACTATTTTTTTTTGTTTTTCTTAAGGTTTATCAAACACACAAGAAGAAAGCTAGAAAAATAAATTTAAACTAACATGGATATTACAATGAAAGAGTATGAGCACCGACATCTAGCAATGAGTGTGTGTGAACATGAATGTAATGTCGGTGGGAAATACGTACTCCCCCAAGCTTAGGCTTTTGGCCTAAGTTGGTCTATTGCCAGGGATAACCTGGCTGTTATCCATAGGTGAAGCTAGGGTCGTATTGCGATGCAGCGGCTACCGCCTGCTGGGCAGCAACACGGCGTTGGGCTGCTTCCACTCCCCTCTCGTACTCATCTGCCTCCTCTGTGGTAATAATATATCTTCCTCTCGCCTGAAAATCAAAGAAGGTAGGAGCAGGAAGAGCAACACGGACCACACGCCGTCTGTCAAAGATTAGTTGATACTGGTAAGGTGGTCCAATCCTCTCAATGAACTGGTGGGAAAACATAGGGTCAAGATCTAAATAAGAAGTGGGCAACTCCACATCACCCTCACAAATGTCTACATCAAGAAAATTAGCTAAGCGGGTTGCATAAATTCCTCCAAAGAAATCTCCGTTACGTCTATTAAGATGCAACCTACGAGCTACAATGGCTCCCATATGATAAGCTTGGTCCCCTAACACAGCACTTCTGAGAATGCTGAGATTAGGGGCACACATGTGACATGCTTCATCCTTAGCAGTTATACATCTACCAATGAAGAGACAAAATAATGTATAGCAGGAAAGTGAATGCTCCCTATAGTGGCCTGTGCTATATCTCTAGATTCCCCCACAGTTATTCTAGTAAGAAAATCTCTATATTCAGATTTAGGGGGATCCCTGATACTACCCCAAGATGGAAGTTTGCATGCACGAGTGAAATCCTCTAAGTCCATGGTATAAGACTTGTCATAAAGGTCAAACATGACTGAAGGAGAATTACGCGAAGATGAATAATCAAACCTCCCCACAAATGAACTTGTGAGATAACGATACTGGGGGCATTTATCAGCTTCAGAGTCCTCAAGACCGGCATTACGCACATATGCGTAAAATTCTTCTTTAATTCCCACTTGATTCATAAAATTTTCCGAAGGCCATTCACAGGGCCTCACGAGAGCGTCTCTTGGTGGTTCCTCGTCACCATCACGCATTGCAAGTCTGGGACCTTGCTTGGCTCGATGAGCCCCTCAAAAATCTCCTTCATTATTTTTCTGAAACAATCTGAAATTTTTAGTAACTTCAAACAAAAAGTGAACCAACTTCAATAAAAAGATAGCACTACTCCTACAAGTGCCTAGAGCCTAATTCAAGCATTAGAACTACTTAGACCATATAAATTGACATGCAAGCTCAGAACAATGGTCACCTATGCAGCACAAATTTGCAAAGAAATAAAGCACTAGAACAAAAACTAATTGGACCAATGGAGGAGTCACATACCAAGGAACAGTCTCCCCAAGCAGTTTTGCGAGAGGTGCTTTGAGCTAGGGGATCGAAAATCACAACAAAAGTGGCTGGAACTCGTGCTTGTGTTGGTTTTTTGGGTTTGTGTGAGACAGAGGAAGAAGATGGGTACTGGGATAAGTGGAGGTGGGCCACCGTGGGCCCACGAGGCAGGGGGCGCGCCCTAGAGGGGGGGCGCACCCACCACCCTCGTGGCCAGGTGGCAGCTCCTCCCGCGGTAATTTTTGCACAGTAAATCCTCAAATATTCCCAAAAAAATCATATTAAATTGGCATGTCATTCTGAGGACTTTTATTTTCGGGATATTTTTATATTACACGGATAAGCCAGGAAACAGACAGAAAAATACTATTTTACTTTATTTCTACTAAATAACGGAAAATATAGAGAGGGTATAGAAGGTTGTGCTTCTAGTTTCATCCATCGCGTGCTCATCAAAAAGAATCCACTAACAAGGTTGATCAAGTCTTGTTAACAAACTCATTTCGATAATCATGAAGCCGGAGAAATTTCGAATAGCACTAAGTTACCTCAACGGGGATATGCACATCCCCAATAATAAGAATATCATATTTCTTCTTGACAGTAGGAGAGGAAATTCAAAACCTCCAAATATAATCGATGGAATTTTCCAATAGAGTTGATACTATGAACTTGAGGTTGTTTCCTCGGAAAGTGTACCGTATGCTCATTACCATTAACATGAAAAGTGACATTGCCTTTGTTGCAATCAAT
The DNA here is from genome assembly GCF_003073215.2 of Triticum urartu. Taxonomy (NCBI): domain Eukaryota; kingdom Viridiplantae; phylum Streptophyta; class Magnoliopsida; order Poales; family Poaceae; genus Triticum; species Triticum urartu. Next base: position 5,751 of record NW_024113642.1, read on the forward strand.
AACAGCCCCTGCAGTATTAAAAAGGTCTTCCAAGAATAATAGACATACTATCATCCTCGGGAATATCAAGAATAACAAAGTCCGTTAAAATAGTAACGTTTGCAACTCAACAGGCACATCCTCACAAATACCGACAGGTATAGCAGTTGATTTATCAGCCATTTGCAAAGATATTTCAGTAGGTGTCAGCTTATTCAAGTCAAGTCTACGATATAAAGAGAGAGGCATAACACTAACACCGGCTCCAAGATCACATAAAGCAGTTTTAATATAATTTCTTTTAATGGAGCAAGGTATAGTAGGTACTCCGGTCTCCAAGTTTCTTTGGTATTCCACCCTTAAAAGTATAATTAGCAAGCATGGTGGAAATTTCAGCTTTCCGGTATCTTTCTTTTATTAGTAATGATATCCTTCATATATTTAGCATAAGGATTTGTTTTGAGCACATCAGTTAATCGCATACGCAAAAAGATAGGCCTAATCATTTCAGCAAAGCGCTCAAAATCCTCATCATCCTTTTTCTTGGATGGTTTCGGAGGAAAAGGCATGGGTTTCTGAACCCAAGGTTCCCTTTCTTTACCATGTTTCCTAGCAACAAAGTCTCTTTTATCATAACGTTGAGTGGGTTATCAAGATCAACAACAGGTTCAATTTCTACATCATTATCATTACTAGATTGAGCATTATTATGAACATCATCATTAACATTTTCATTAGGTTCATGTTCATTATCAGATTGAGTTTTAGCATCAGAAGTAGAAATTCATTTGGATTATCAGGTGGTCCAGCAATAGGTTCACTAGAAGTTTGCACAGTTCTATCATTTTTCTTTTTTAGGTGCATCAATTTTATTTCTCTGAGAATCTTGCTCAATTCTCTTAGGGTGGCCTTCAAGATACAAAGGTTCATGAGTCATTCTACCAGTTCTAGTAGCCACTTTAACAGCCTAATTATTTTTCTTACTATTCATCTCATTGAGCAATTCTTTTTGAGCTTTAAGTACTTGTTCTACTTGAGTGGTAACCATAGAAGCATGTTTGCTAACAAGTTTAAGTTCACCTCTAATATTAGCCATATAATCACCCAAGTATTTAATCATATCAGCATCTTGTTTTAATTATCTACCAAAATAAGCATTGTAGTCTTCTTGCTTAAACATAAAATTATCAAACTCATCCAAGCATTGACTAGCAATTTTAGTAGGAGGGATTTCAGCTTTATCATATCTATAGAGAGAATTTACCTTTACTACCTGTGTCGGGTTATCAAGGTCTGGTGGTTCTTCAATAAATAAAGGATTAAGATCACATGTTTCTTTAACAGGTGGTAAATTAAGACCATGTATTTCTTCAATAGGAGGTAAATTCTTAACATCTTCAGCTTTAATACCTTTTTCTTTCATAGATTTCTTTGCCTCTTGCATATCTTCAGGACTAAGAAATAGAATACCTCTCTTCTTCGGAGTTTTTTAGGAATAGGATCATTAATTGGAGAAGGAGCTGGCTCAGGAGGTGCCCAATTATTTTCATTTGTCAACATATTATTCAATAAGATTTCAGCTTCATCCAGTGTTCTTTCCCTGAAAAGAGAACCAGCACAACTATCCAGGTAATCTCTGGAAGCATCAGTTAGTCCATTATAAAAGATATCAAGTATTTCATTTTTCTTAAGAGGATGATCATGCAAAGCATTAAGTAACTTGAGAATCCTCCCCCAAGCTTGTGGGAGACTCTCTTCTTTAATTTGCACAAAGTTGTATGTTTCCTTTAAAGCGGCTTGTTTCTTATGAGCAGGGAAATATTTAGCAGAGAAGTAATAAATCATATCCTGGGGACTACGCACACAACCAGGATCAAGAGAATTAAACCATATCTTAGCATCACCCTTTAATGAGAATGGAAATATTTTAATGATATAAAATTATCGAGATCTCTCATCATTAGTGAACAGGGTGGCTATATCATTTAATTTAGTAAGATGTGCTACAACAGTTTCAGATTCATAGCCATGAAAAGGATCAGATTCAACCAAAGTAATTATATCAGGATCAACAGAGAATTCATAATCCTTATCAGCAACACATATAGGTGAAGTAGCAAAAGCAGGGTCAGGTCTCATCCTAGCATTTGGAGATTTCTTATTCCATTTAGCTAATAACCTTTTGAGTTCATACCTATCTTTGCAGGCTAAAATAGCTAAAGAAGCATCTTGATCAAATAAATAACCCTCAGGAATAACAAGTGATTCTTCATCATCACTTTCATCTTCATAATCAGATTCAATATTTTCAATCTCTCTAGCCCTAGCAAGTCGTTCCTCTAGAAAATCACTAAGTGGCATAGTAGTATCAGGCATAGAGGTAGTTTCATCATAAGTATCATGCATAGCAAAAGTAGCATCATCAATAACATGCAACATATCAGAACGAATAGCAGAAGCAGGTGTAGGTGTCGCAAGCTTACTCATAACAGAAGGTGAATCAAGTGCAGAGCTAGATGGCAGTTCCTTACCTACCCTCGTAGTTGAGGGGTAGATCTTGATTTTTGGATCTCTCAAGTTCTTCATAGTGTCCAGCACATATAAATCCCAAGTGACTCAAAGAATAGAGCTTTGCTCCCCAGCAATGGCGCCAGAAATTAGTCTTGATAACCCACAAGTATAGGGGATCGCAACAGCTTTCGAGGGTTGAGTATTCAACCCAAATTTATTGATTCGACACAAGGGGAGCCAAAGAATATTCTCAAGTATTAGCAACTGAGTTGTCAATTCAACCACACCAAGAAAATTAGTATCTGCAGCAAAGTGTTTAGTAGCAAAGTAATGTGATAGTCATGGTAATGGTAACAAAAGAGTAACGAAAGCAAAGTAATGTTTTTGGTGTTTTGTATTGATTATAACAATAGCAACGGGAAAGTAAATAAGCGTAAACCAGTATATGGAAAGCTCGTAGGCATCAGATCAATGATGGATAATTATGCCGGATGCGGTTCATCATGTAACAGTCAAAACATAGGGTGACACAGAACTAGCTCCAATTTGTCAATGTAATGTAGGCATGTATTCCGAATATAGTCATACGTGCTTATGGAAAAGAACTTGCATGACATCTTTTGTCCTACCCTCCCGTGGCAGCGGGGTCCAAATGGAAACTAAGGGATATTAAGGCCTCCTTTTAATAGAGAACCGGAACAAAGTATTAGCACATAGTGAATACATGAACTCCTCAAACTACGGTCATCACCGGTAATTATCCCGATTATTGTCACTTTGGGGTTAACGGATCATAACACATAATAGGTGAGTATAGACTTGCAAGATAGGATCTAGAACTCTCATATATTGATGAAAACATAATAGGCTCAGATCTGAAATCATGGCACTCGGGCCCTAGTGACAAGCATTAAGCATAGCAAAGTCATAGCAACATCAATCTCGGAACATAGTGGATACTAGGGATCAAACCCTAACAAAACTAAGTCAATTACATGGTGAATCTCATCCAACCCATCACCAGCAAGCCTACGATGGAATTACTGATGGATGGCGGTGAGCATGATGAAATTGGTGATGGAGGATGGTTGATGATGGCGACGGCGACGA
>NW_024113643.1:0-9138 GCF_003073215.2 Triticum urartu
GGGGGGGGGCTTTTAATTTCTTTTGTTTTCTTCTGTTTTTATTATTTTCCCTTTTCTATTTTATTTATTTTAGTTAGCGAAATAGCTTTACAAAAATATAACTCCTACTCCTAAATTAGCATAACAACATAGGCCACCTACTCCAAAAAGTTTGGTGATTATATAAACTAGATTAACATTTGTTTAGTATTTAAAAGCATTTAAAATAATTGTTTTGCTGCTGTTTTACCCATCTCATATTATTTAAACATTTTATGCATGTGTGGTTTTTCCCCCATAATTATCTATGCAATATTTGGTTCACTCCGAACATTTTAGTTTTAATATTTGAAAACTTTTATTGGTTGCCTATTTTTTTGAATTTGAATTTGAATCGGTTTCGAACTAACTCGAGATTAGCAACTATAAACGAGGTGACGTGGCATCATTAGCAGAGGGTCACTGTAGCTTAATTACCCCGGGCGTCACAATTCTCCTCCACTACAAGAAATCTCGTCCCGAGATTTAAGCGGTGGAGTATGGGGCGAAGGTGCTGGTAGCGAAAAACCTAACGAGTCTCCTCGGTCTTGGCTGCCCTTTCGAAGAGGTTGATCCCTTTCGTTGAAGTCTTCATTTCACTGCTTCAAGTCACCATGATCAATTTTTCATCCTTTCTTCGGGATCTCCATCGTACTTACGAATAGGTAAGGGGCAGCTCTACAACGATAGGATGTTACAAGGGAAAATCTTCTAGGGGTTACCCAAGTATGAACATACGAGTATCTCTCGAGTTGAACAAATGAAACACATAGAGAGCAAAGTAAGACGGTGCAATAAGAAGTTTCAAGCGGATAGGCAATCGTTCATTGCCTGAAACAGAGTGTGAATGGGGTTCAGAGCAACGGGAATAAGTGTTGTGTCCGGTACCAGAATTGATCACTAGGAAGGTGGCTCGCAAATTACATACGAAGTTAAGCTCTAGGAATAACTTTGGCAACAGGGTGTATAGGAGAGTCAGGTTTCGATCCTGTGGAACTGTGGGTTATGGGCCCACCATGTGGGTTAAAAGCAGGAAGGGCGGTGACGTATTGCACGATCATGAAAGCAAGGCATGTCAGAGGATAGTCTGTCGGTTATGTCGGCAACAACATCGGTACCAAGGGCAAGGGACGAAGAGAACCATTTTCCTGCTCGTTGAACGAGGCGGACCAATAGGTAGAGTTCTCGTCCATCGACGGTTACCAGAAAGTTTTCAACAATAGTAACAGGGTCTTACTGACAGAATTGTACACCGAGGTGTTTACCTAAGTAGGAGAAAACTACTGCTTAGATTATATAGATCACAAGAGAGGTCAAACAAACCAATGAAAAAGGAAAACGTGATCATTAGGTTAAACAGAACAATGGAAAGGGAAATGTGTTTAAACACATATTCCACGGGTATTTCTTTCCCAAGGACGAGGAGAGCATGATATCCATGACATGATAGAAAGCAGAAAACCCTTTAGGTAAGGGGAGAGAAATTTCATGACATTGCCCATACAGCGGTGTTTGGATAACTGAGCAAGAAACATTTAGTATTGGGCTTCAAACGTCCTTGTTGAAAATCGGAGTGCCACAGACATGCTTCGAGATAGCATTGACTTGGTCTTCAAACAAAGATCGAACTTGGATACACAAATGATTCATCAAGAACAACATATAGAATAAGTCTTACGATTTCCTCATGGAAGAATGATTAACCTTGCTAAAAAGGAAAACTATAACAATGGGTCCTCCGGCCCGGTGCGCTACGCATGACATCACCTTACCGGTCACATAAAGACCATTGTTATAACTCTTGGAAATATATCCCAACCATCATATCGAACCGAGATTCAGATCTGATTGGTGTTAGGATATGTCAGACTCAGGATGTCTGAGAAGAAAAGGTGTAACACAATTGACGGGATGACATTGTAAGATTCTCGGGAAATGAACTATAGAAGCAAGTTTCGAAACAATAGTTCATCATTAACCAAGGAGAAGATGAGGATGCGGATGATGGACTCAGCGACCATTCATCGAGAATTCCAAAAAGATGGATTTCCACAATTATGTGAACAAGGAGATAATCATTTGGCGGATCAAATGATATAATGATGTATGCTCGAGGGAAACATACACAACTGAACAATGATAGAAGGGTGCACCCAGGAATCTGGACTAGGTAGTACGATCAAATGTTCGAATGATGATTCAATAAGCAATAAACTTAGAATGAAACTGTAGACCAATAACTTCAAAGCAATAGGGTTGCTAGAAGTTTAGAATTTACACCTCACAGACCATTTGTCGGTTTTCCGGTTAGAAACAACACGAGGACCAAGGAAAGAATGGTGATGTTAATAAGTATCACTTGTGTCAAGAATTCTTAAGGGTGGTGAATTTCTTGCCACACTCTTGACATATAAAGGGTAATACTCCAAGGTAAAGAAGAATAGATGCTGGATAGCAAGGAACTCAAGGTATAACACAAAACACGACAAGTTTGTGTTGGAGGGAAGTCAATAAAGTGGTCGATGATAATACAGATCATCGAGGGCAAGGATGGTATTTCTCATCATGAACTCAATTGACATCCTGGAAGAGCTCAGAATGCCGATGATGATCACGACACAATTGTTGAGAGATTTCATGAAGATGTAATCGGACGGTGATGACATCAAGCCAAAGGAATGATGAAGCGAAAGGTTACTGAAACCAAGGGTATGACACAAACTCGAAAATCAAGCTTGTTGTTCAAGGCGAAATGATATGACGAGAAAAATCAACGTAAGCTTAGCTCATCATCAAAAATTGTGCTCCGAGAAGAAGGACCAGATAGCACAGTTAAAATCATCAAGACAATGATATAGCCAAACAGGCTAGGAATGGCGTGATCGGGTACAAACTCATACTTAAAGAAGATTACTAAGAGTTGTTGAACCGTAGTGTGGACTCGACTCAGTTATCGGTGTCTTTGAGTGTTTAATAACTCACAGCCCGTGAAAGAAAGAAAGAAAAAAAATTGGAATCAGTGAGAATGTAATACTTGATGAAGAACGCATAAGAAGTTATGCAGTTCCGTGATAATCTCGAGATACCAAAGGGGGTAATACTCGACGAAAGATCAAAGTAAAGGTTAGAATGGTGTATTGATCCACAGAAGACAAGTGCTTAAACTTGCCCGAGAAATGGGATCTAAGAAGAACATATGGTCGGAACCACGCTTGCAAAGGATCAATTCACCAATACCAAAGGATATTATATTAAGGAAATAATTATTATTACAAGAAGCTTCCATGATAGGATCTACATCATGTCCATGGGCATGAACACAAAGGTCCAAGGTCGACTCCCACTTCTCCAATGCATAACCTTTCATTCACTTCTCACTTTCGAAGAAGTTGTAGTGTTGAAATTTCATTTGGCAAAATACTAGAAGTGTATGACTCGTGAAAACTTTCGAGTTCACACGGTTTTAGAGAAGGTTGTATAGGTTCAACCCATCGGGGTTTCTTAGAAACATATACCACAAGTTTCAAGGGTAAATATCACAAGCTCGAAAGTAGAGCATGGTTAGCAAAACAGAGGATACAATTTACCAAAGGCATTATGTATCGGAGAAAGAACTCACAAGGTGATTAATTATGAAGGACATTGTCGGATAATAATCCAACAGTGGATATGGTGATCCACAATGGAGCTGATGTGAGTACCGATACCCAATCAGAGGAAGAAAGAATGCAAATGCATCGTTTTACAGAACATCTGAATAATTCAACGTTTAAATAACAAAGGAATTATGATTTTCAAATCAAGGGATCAGGAGCAAACGCTCTGATTGAAAATGAATAAGTTTAATAGACTTAGAAGCACAACCGATCAAGGCATTGATTGGTTAAGAACCAGCTCATGTTTAAAATGACGTCTGAGCCAGGAAGATAATTTAAAAGGATCAACTGATGATTGCGTGCTTTCACACACATGTTGAATCGATAGGATCAAAATGATGGTGACAAAGGATACTAATGAATATTGCTACACATATGGAAAGCATCCATATTGCAAGCAGACAAGTATTTGCCGAGCAATAGTTTGAGGAGGATACTCGGAAGATCGGGTAGTATTTCCAAGTATTTTGAAAAGCATATGAACAACTGGGGATAAGCGGATACTCGATAAGTGCGAGAATTATCCATAGGGGTATTCAGGTGACAAAGAACAGCAAGGCAATAAGCTCAAAGGATTATCGAAACAACGACGAGTATTTCGGGGTATCTTGTAATAACAAGACCAACTGGGGATGAATGTAAGAATAACAACTGCAAGTAGTTATCCATAAGGGTTGACGGTGGAAGGGGAATTGCAAACGCGATGAAGACAAGTTCTCGGGTTAACCGCGGAGAGTATCTTCAGGGTCTTCATGTGCAGCAGACGATCCTCAGTAATAAGGGGCTCTCCGGGTGAAAGTGATAACGAGAGCCTAATGTTAGATTTAGCAAATTTCATTTAACCCGAATAGAAGAGAGATCAGAGTCCCAGAGTATAGATAAGGAGTAAAAGATTCTAATACCACCCAAATGGCGACGTGGGCCCGTAAGGCACACGACCATGTTAGTAAAAGTTTTTGTAATGTCTAGACTCAACTTCGGCCAAGGAGTGTGGAAGGGGAATTCCTACAGGCAGTCGGCTCTGATACCAACTTGTGACGCCCCCGATTTGACCGTACACTAATCATGCACGCAAATGTGTACGATCAAGATCAAAGACTCACGGGTAGATATCACAACACAACTCTACAAATAAAATAAGTCATACAAGCATCATATTACAAGCCAGGGGCCTCGAGGGCTCGAATACAAGAGCTCGATCATAAACGAGTCAGTGAAAGCAACAATATCTGAGTACAGACATAAGTTAAACAAGTTTGCCTTAAGAAGGCTAGCACAAACTGGGATACAGATCGAAAGAGGCGCAAGCCTCCTGCCTGGGATCCTCCTAAACTACTCCTGGTCGTCGTCAGCGGGCAGCACGTAGTAGTAGGCACCTCCGGTGTAGTAGGAGTCGTCGTCGACGGTGGCGTCTGGCTCCTGGACTCCAGTATCTGGTTGCGACAACCAGAATGAAAGGAAAGGGGGAAAAGGGGGAGAAAGCAACCGTGAGTACTCATCCAAAGTACTCGCAAGCAAGGAGCTACACTACATATGCATGGGTATCAAATGAAGTAAGGGTATCATATGTGGACTGAACTGCAGAATGCCAGAATAAGAGGGGGATAACTAATCCTTTCAAAGACTACGCTTCTGGCAGCCTCCGTCTTGCAACATGTAGAAGAGAGTAGACTGAAGTCCTCCAAGTAGCATCGCATAGCATAATCCTAACCGATGATCCTCCCCTCGTCGCCCTGTGAGAGAGCGATCACCGGTTGTATCTGGCACTTGGAAGGGTGTGTTTTATTAAGTATCTGGTTCTAGTTGTCATAAGGTCAAGGTACAACTCCAAGTCGTCCTGTTACCGAAGATCACGGCTATTCGAATAGATTAACTTCCCTGCAGGGGTGCACCACATACCCCAACACGCTTGATCCCATTTGGCCGGACACACTTTCCTGGGTCATGCCCGGCCTCGGAAGATCAACACGTCGCAGCCCCACCTAGACCAACAGAGAGGTCAGCACGCCGGTCTAAACCTAAGCGCCCAGGGGTCTGGGCCCATCGCCCTTAGCACACCTGCACGTTGCGTGGGCGGCCGGAAGCAGACCTAGCCTAGTGGCGTTCCAGTCCAATCCGGCGCGTGCCGCTCCGTTGCTGACGTCACGAAGGCTTCGGCTGATACCACGACGCCGGGATACCCATAACTACTCCCACGTAGATGGTTAGTGCGTATAGACCAAATGGCCAGACTCATATCAAATACCCAGATCTCGTTAAACGTGTTAGTATCCGCGAACGCCGACCAGGGCCAGGCCCACCTATCTCCTAGGTGGTCTGAACCTTCCCTGCAGCTCCGCCTCAAAGTAACCGTCGGGGGCCGGCGGGAACCCAGGCCCACCTCTACCGGGATGGAGCCACCTGCCCCTTCAGCCCCCATCTCCGAACAGTATCACAGGTAATGTAACTGTGTAAAGTAAATCGTATATGCCCGTGATCACCTCCCAAAGTGATCACGGCCCAGTAGTATAGCATGGCAGACGGACAAGAGTGTAGGGCCACTGATGGAACACTAGCATCCTATACTAAGCAGTAGGATAGCAGGTAATGGTAACAACAGTAGTAGCAAGGACAGGCTATGCATCAGGATAGGAATAACGGAAAGCGGTAACATGCTATACTACTCTAATGCAAGCAGTATAGAGAAGAGTAGGCGATATCTGGTGATCAAAAGGGGGGGCTTGCCTGGTTGCTCAGACAAGAGAGAGGGGTCGTCAACTCCGTAGTCGTACTGGGTAGCAGCAGCGTCGGTCTCGGTGTCTAGCGAGAGAAGAGGGGGAAGAAACAATAAATATAATGCAAACAAATGCATGACGATGCATGACATGACAAAGCATGATGCTAGGTGTGCCCTAACGCGGTACGAGGTGGTACCGGTGAAGGGGGGAAACATCCGGGAAATTATCCCCGGTGTTTCGCGTTTTCGGACAGACGAACCGGAGGGGGAAAGTTGCGTGTTCGCGATGCTAGGGATGCGTGGCGGATGAACGGGCTGCGTATCCGAATTCGTCTCATCGTTCTGAGCAACTTTCATGTACAAAGTTTCTCCATCCGAGTTACATATTATTTTATATGATTTTTCAAAGTTTTATTCATTTTCTGAAATTATTACTAATTCAAAATTAATAGACAAAATGCTATGGGTACCCAGCCCTGTGTACACAGAATGTACACAAAGGCTGACAAGTGGGCCAGGGGGACCCAGCTGACCAGTCAACGTTTGACTGGTCAACAGGGGTGGGACCCCCGTGTCATTGACTGTTTTAGTTAATTAGGGATTAGGCTAATCAAACTACTGTTCAATTAAACTAACAGATTTAGATTAATTAACTAGGATTAATTAACTTAATTAATTTAATTAATCAATTAATTAATTAAGTTTATTTATTTTTAATAATTATTTTTTTAAAAAAAATCCTCTCTCTTTTTTTAAATCTTTTTTTTGTTCTGGGCGGGGGCCCCGTTCGTCATACGGCCAGGGGGGCCTTGCGGGCGCTGGGTGCAGGCCGCGGGCGCCACCCGTTAACGGGCGAACCCGGGCGGCCGCCGCAGGCGCGCGCGCCAGCGCCGGCGAGGCGGGCTGGGCGTCGGCTGCAGGCGAGAGGGGAGGCGGGCCACGGCAGGGCGTGGCCGGCGGCGCGGCAGCGTCCACGGCGCCGGACCGGGAAGGCGTGGGCGTCGGCGCATGGCTCGTGGCCGCGGCCGGAGCAGCGACGCGACGGGCCGTGAGGCGGCCGGAGTGGCGCCGGGCAGGGGACGGCGACAAGCGCGGCGGAGGCGGCGAGGGGAGCGGTGGCCGGAGTTACGGGTGGTGGGGAGGACATGCAGGAGCTCGTATCCGAGCTCGGGAAGGCACATGGGGGGTGGCGGAGCTCACAGCGATGCTGTAGGGACAGACAGCGGGCTCGGGGTGGTCCGACGAGGTAGATCGACGACGGGGGCGAGGTGGCAGCGACGGCGAATGGCGTCGGGTCGACGACGAGGCGAGGCCGCGGCTTCAGCTGGGCGCCGCGCGAGGGAGAGGAGGGGCGAGGAGTCCGGGAGGGGCGGCGCCGACGCCGGCTTGCATCGGGCGCAGGGGTGAGGCGGCGGGGCCGAGGCGCCGTCTCCCTCGATCTAGATCGGGGAGGGGCGAGGGAGACGCGCAGGGGAGGTTGAGGCGGAGGGCGGCGAATGGCGAGGCGGAGATGAGGAGGACGGCAGCGACGGAGGGGTGGCTCCGGGCGGCGGCGAGGTCCTCCTCCCTCGATCCCGATCTAGTCGGGGGAGAGGGGGATATTTTCATGGGGGGGGAGGGAATCGTGGGGAGAGTGGGGGAATGGGGTTAGGGTTTCTGGTAGTGGGGGGGGGTTATAGCCGGGGGTGGGCCGGCTGGGCTAGGTGGGTTGGCCCAGTTGGATGGCCAGCTGGGCCGAGGCCCAGTGAGGGGGGGGGCTTTTAATTTCTTTTGTTTTCTTCTGTTTTTATTATTTTCCCTTTTCTATTTTATTTATTTTAGTTAGCGAAATAGCTTTACAAAAATATAACTCCTACTCCTAAATTAGCATAACAACATAGGCCACCTACTCCAAAAAGTTTGGTGATTATATAAACTAGATTAACATTTGTTTAGTATTTAAAAGCATTTAAAATAATTGTTTTGCTGCTGTTTTACCCATCTCATATTATTTAAACATTTTATGCATGTGTGGTTTTTCCCCCATAATTATCTATGCAATATTTGGTTCACTCCGAACATTTTAGTTTTAATATTTGAAAACTTTTATTGGTTGCCTATTTTTTTGAATTTGAATTTGAGTCGGTTTCGAACTAACTCGAGATTAGCAACTATAAACGAGGTGACGTGGCATCATTAGCAGAGGGTCACTGTAGCTTAATTACCCCGGGCGTCACACTTGCAGAATAAGACGAAACAAACATATGATAGAGATTTCGTCCGAAGTTTTCGTGGTGGGGCCCGCACGGGCTCGATCGTACAGCACCATCATGTACAAGGCAGTGCACATGACATACGAAGCGTCCTCGAGTCAGCATAGTCAAGGACTCTTTAAGACACAACGAGACCACTATAAAACCAACCGAGGATAGGCGGACCACTAGACGTCGAACCCCAATCTCATATCATGCATCTGTCGGAAAGATATCCTAAGAGCTACTTGAATTCCCACTTATAAACTCCCGAAACTATCTGGTTATGCAATCAGGTGTTGGGGCTACAGGGGAAGCATAATATCTCACCCAAAACTAGCAAATCCTACATCCAGCTGTATCCATCCTTCAACACATAACCAAAAAACCTTCGAAAATAATTTACCTCAACCTTCGAAAAGCATCCATTATACGAGTTATGGCAATACTCCCGAACTCCCACCCCAGTACTGGGTGGCGTCGAGGTTATCTCACCAACAACTGCATAAAAGAGATT
>NW_024113644.1:0-50570 GCF_003073215.2 Triticum urartu
CCGATAAAGATCTTCGTAGAATATGTGGGAGCCAATATGAGCATGCAGGTTCCGCTATTGGTTATTGACCGGAGACGTGTCTCGGTCATGTCTACATTGTTCTTGAACCCGTAGGGTCCGCACGCTTAAGGTTTCGATGACAGTTATATTATGAGTTTATGAGTTTTGATGTACCGAAGTTAGTTCGGAGTCCCGGATGTGATCACGGACATGACGAGGAGTCTCGAAATGGTCGAGACTTAAAGATTGATATATTGGACGGCTATATTCGGATACCGGAAGTGTTCCGGGCGATTTCGGAGAAAACCGGAGAGCCGGAGGGTTACCGGAACCCCCCGGGAGAAGTAATGGGCCATATGGGCCTTAGTGGAGAGAGAGAGGGGCAGCCAGGGTGGGCCGCGCACCTCCTCCCCCCTGGTCCGAATTGGACTAGGAGAGGGGGGGGCGGCGCCCCCCTTTCCTTCTCCCTCCCCACTTCTTTCCCCCTCCTAGTAGGAGTCCTACTCCTACTAGGAGGAGGACTCCTCCTTGGCGCGCCATAGGGGCCGGCCGGCCTCCTTCCCTTGATCCTTTATATACGGGGGCAGGGGGCACCCCATAGACACACAAGTTGATCCAAGTGATCATATTCTTAGCTGTGTGCGGTGCCCCCTTCCACCATAATCCTCGATAATATTGTAGCGGTGCTTAGGCGAAGCCCTGCGACGGTAGTACATCAAGATCGTCACCACACCGTCGTGCTGACGGAACTCTTCCCTGACACTTTGCTGGATCGGAGTCCGGGGATCGTCATCGAGCTGAACGTGTGCTAGAACTCGAAGGTGCCGTAGTTTCGGTGCTTGATCGGTCGGGCCATGAAGACGTACAACTACATCAACCGCGTTGTGCTAACGCTTCCGCTGTCGGTCTACAAGGGTACGTAGATCACACTCTCCCCTCTCGTTGCTATGCATCACCATGATCTTGCGTGTGCGTAGGAATTTTTTTGAAATTACTACGTTCCCCAACACGACATTACGCGTACGCTTACGCGAGACTGGTTCTACCGACGTGCTTTGCACACAGGTGGCTGGCGGGTGTCAGTTTCTCCAACTTTAGTTGAACCAAGTGTGGCTACGCCTGGTCCTTGCGAAGGTTAAAACAGCACCAACTTGACAAACTATTGTTGTGGTTTTGATGCGTAGGTAAGATTGGTTCTTGCTTAAGCCCGTAGCAGCCACGTAAAACTTGCAACAACAAAGTAGAGGACGTCTAACTTGTTTTTGCAGGGCATGTTGTGATGTGATATGGTCAAGACGTGATGAGATATAAGTTGTTGTATGAGATGATCATGTTTTGTTGTAGTTATCAGCAACTGGCAAAATCCTTATGGTTGTCTCTCTATTGCATAAGATGCAATTTCCCAATAATTGCTTTACTTTATCGCTATGCGATAGCAATAGTTGCAAGAGCAATTGTTGGCGAGACGACCATGTGACGACACATTGATATAGATCAAGATGATGGAGATCATGGTGTCATGCCGGTGACGATATAGATCATGGCAGTACTTTGGAGATGGAGATTAAAGGCGCAAGATGATGATGGCCATATCATGTCACATATTTTGATTGCATATGATGTTTATCTTTTATACATCTTATTTTTGCTTAGTTTGACGGTAGCATTTTAAGATGATCTCTCACTAATTATCAAGAAGTGTTCTCCCTGAGTATGCACCGTTGTGAAAGTTCTTCGTGCTAAGACACCACGTGATGATCGGGTGTGATAGGCTCTACGTTCAAATACAACGGGTGGAAAACAGTTGCACACGCGGAATACTCAGGTTATACTTGACGAGCCAAGCATATACAGATATGGCTTCGGAATACGGAGACCGAAAGGTCGAGCGTGAATCATATAGTAGATATGATCAACATAGTGATGTTCACCAATGAAGCTACTCCATCTCACATGATGATCGGACATGGTTTAGTTGATTTGGATCACGTGATCACTTAGAGGATTAGAGGGATGTCTTTCTAAGTGGAAGTTCTTAAGTAATATGATTAATTGAACTTTAAATTTATCATGAACTTAGTCCTGGTAGTATTTTGCAAATTATGTTGTAGATCAATAGCTCGCGTTGTTGCTTCCCTGTGTTTATTTTGATATGTTCCTAGAGAAAATTGTGTTGAAAGATGTTAGTAGCAATGATGCGGATTGGATCCGTGATATGAGGTTTATCCTCATTGCTGCACAGAAGAATTATGTCCTTGATGCACCGCTAGGTGACAGACCTATTGCAGGAGCAGATGCAGACGTTATGAACGTTTGGCTAGCTAAATATGATGAATACTTGATATTTTAGTGCACCATGCTTAACGGCTTAGAATCGGGACTTCAAAGACATTTTGAACGTCATGGAACATATGAGATGTTCCAGGAGTTGAAGTTAATATTTCAAGAAAATACCCGAGTTGAGAGATATGAAGTTTCCAACAAGTTCTATAGCTAAAAGATGGAGGAGAATCGCTCAACTAGTGAGCATGTGCTCAGATTGTTTGGGTACTACAATTGCTTGAATCATGTGGGAGTTAATCTTCTAGATAAAATAGTGATTAACAGAATTCTCTAGTCACCATCACCAAGTTAGTAGAACTTCGTGATGAACTATGATATGCAAGGGATAACGGAAACGATTCCCAAGTTCTTCATAATGCTGAAATTGATGAAGGTAGAAATCGAGAAAAACATCAAGTGTTGATGGTAGTCAAGACCACTAGTTTTAAGAAAAGGCAGAGGGAAGAAGGGGAACTTCAAGAAGAACAGCAAGCAAGTTGCTGCTCAAGTAAAGAAGCCCAAGTCTGGTCCTAAGCCTGAGACTAAGTGCTTCTACTACAAAGGGACTGGTCACTGGAAGCGGAACTACCCCAAGTGATTGGCGGATAAGAAGGATGGAAAAGTGAACATAAGTATATTTGATATACATGCTATTGATGTGTACTTTACTAGTGTTTATAGCAACCCGTCAGTATTTGATACTAGTTCAGTTGCTAAGATTAGTAACTCGAAACGGGAGTTGCAAAATAAACAGAGACTAGTTAAGGGTGAAGTGACAATGTGTGTTGGAAGTGGTTCCAAGATTGATATGATCATCATCGCACACTCCCTATACTTTCGGGATTAGTGTTGAACCTAAATAAGTGTTATTTGGTGTTTGCGTTGAGCATGAATATGATTTGATCATGTTTATTGTAATACGGTTATTCATTTAAGTAAGAGAATAAATTGTTGTTCTGTTTACATGAATAAAACCTTATATGGTTACACACCCAATGAAAATGGTTCATTGGATCTCGATCGTAGTGATACACATATTCATAATATTGAAACCAAAAGATGCAGAGTTAATAATGATAGTGCAACTTATTTGTGGCACTACCGTTTAGGTCATATTGGTGTAAAGCGCATGAAGAAACTCCATGCTGATGGGATTTTGGAATCACTTGATTATGAATCACTTGGTGCTTGTGAACCATGCCTTATGGGCAAGATGACTAAAGACTCCGTTCTCCGGAACAATGGAGCGAGCAACAGATTTGTTGGAAATCATACATACTGATGTATGTGGTCCGATGAATATTGAGGCTCGCGATAGGTATCATTATTTTCTGATCTTCACAGATGATTTGAGCAGATATGAGTATATCTACTTGATGAAACATAAGTCTGAAACATTTGAAAAGTTCAAAGAATTTCAGAGTGAAGTGAAAAATCATCGTAACAAGAAAATAAAGTTTCTACGATCTGATCGTAGAGAAGAGTATTTGAGTTACGAGTTTGGCCTTCAATTAAAAACAATGTGAATAGTTTCACTACTCACGCCACCGGAACACCACAATGTAATGGTGTGTCCGAACGTCATAACCGTACTTTATTAGATATGGTGCGATCTATGATGTCTCTAACCGATCTACCACTATCATTTTGGGGTTATGCATTAGAGACAGCTGCATTCACGTTAAATAGGGCACCATCTAAATCTGTTGAAACGACACCGTATGAACTATGGTTTGGCAAGAAACCTAAGCTGTCGTTTCTTAAAGTTTGAGGTTGCAATGCTTATGTGAAAAAGTTTCAACCTGATAAGCTCAAACCCAAATCGGAGAAGTGTGTCTTCATAGGATACCCAAAAGAAAATGTTGGGTACACCTTCTATCACAGATCCGAAGGCAAGATATTCGTTTCTTTGAATGGATCCTTTCTAGAGAAGGAATTTCTCTCGAAAGAAGTGAGTGGGAGGAAAGTAGAACTTGATGAGGTAACTGTACCTGCTCCCTTATCGGAAAGTAGTTCATCACAAAAATCTGTTCCTGTGACTACTAGACCGATTAGTGAGGAAGCCAATGATGATGATCATGTAACTTCAGATCAAGTTACTACCGAACCTCGTAGGTAAAACCAGAGTGAGATCCGCACCAGAGTGGTACGGTAATCCAGTTCTGGAGGTCATGTTACTTGACCATGACGAGCCTACGAACTATGAGGAAGCGATGATGAGAACAGATTCCGCGAAATGGCTTGAGGCCATGAAATCTGAGATGAGATCCATGTATGAGAACAAAGTATGGACTTTGATTGACTTGCCCAATGATCGACGAACCATTGAGATTAAATGGATCTTCAAGAGGAAGACGGACGCTGATAGTAGTGTTAGTATCTACAAAGCTAGAATTGTCGCAAAAAGGTTTTCGACAAGTTCAAGGTGTTGACTACGATGAGAGTTTCTCACTCGTATCTATGCTTAAGTCTGTCCGAATCATGTTAGCAATTGCCGCATTTTATGAAATCCGGCAAATGGATAAACAAAACTGCATTCCTTAATGGATTTATTAAAGAAGAGTTGTATATGATACAACCAGAAGGTTTTGTCAATCCTAAAGGTGCTAACAAAATGTGCAAGCTCCAGCGATCCATCTATGGACTGGTGCAAGCATATCAGAGTTGGAATATACGCTTTGATGAGATGATCAAAGCATATAGCTTTATACAGACTTGCAGTGAAGCCTGTATTTACAAGAAAGTGAGTGGGAGCACTACAACATTTCTGATAAGTATATGTGAGTAACATATTGTTGATCGGAAATAATGTAGAATTATTCTGTAAAGCATAAAGAAGTGTTTGAAAGGAGTTTTTCAAAGAAAGACCTCGGTGAGGCTGCTTACATACTGAGCACCAAGATCTATAGAGATATATCAAGACGCTTGATAAGTTTTTTCAATGAGTACATACCTTGACAAGATTTTGAAGTAGTTCAAAATGGAACAGTCAAAGAAAGAGTTCTTGCCTGTGTTACAAGGTGTGAAATTGAGTAAGACTCAAAGTCTGACCACGGCAGAAGATAGAAAGAGAATGAAAGTCATTCCCTATACCTCAGCCACAGGTTCTATAAAGTATGCCATGCTATGTACCAGATCTATTGTATACCCTACACTGTTTTTGGCAAGGGAGTACAATAGTGATCTAGGAGTAGATCACTGGACATCGGTCAAAATTATCCTTAATGGAATAAGGAAATATTTCTCAATTATGGAGGTGACAAAAAGGTTCGTCGTAAAAAGTTACGTCAATGCAAGTTTTGACACAGATCTGGATGACTCTAAGTCTCGATCTAGATACATATTGAAAGTGAGAGCAATTAGCTAGAGTAGCTTCGTGCAGAGCATTGTAGACATAGAATTCGCAAAATACTTACGGATTTGTATGTGACAGACCCGTTGACTAAAATTATCTCACAAGCAAAACATGATCACACCTTAGTACTCTTTGGGTGTTAATCACATAAACGATGTGAACTAGATTACTGAATCTAGTAAACCCTTTGGGTATAGGTCACATGACAATGTGAACTATGGGTGTTAATCACATGGTGATGTGAACTATTAGTGTTGAATCACATGGCGATGTGAACTAGATTATTGACTCTAGTGCAAGTGGGAGACTGAAGGAAATATGCCCTAGAGGCAATAATAAAGTTATTATTTATTTCCTTATAACATGATAAATGTTTATTATTCATGCTAGAATTGTATTAACCGGAAACATAATACATGTGTGAATACATAGACAAACAGAGTGTCACTAGTATGCCTCTACTTGACTAGCTCGTTAATCGAAGATGGTTATGTTTCCTAACCATGAACAAAAGAGTTGTTATTTGATTAACGGGATCACATTATTAAAAGAATGATGTGATTGACATGACCCATTCCATTAGCTTAGCACCCGATCGTTTAGTATGTTGCTATTGCTTTCTTCATGACTTATACATGTTCCTATGACTGAGATTATGCAACTCCCGTTTGTTGGAGGAACACTTTGTGTGCTACCAAACGTCACAACGTAACTGGGTGATTATAAAGGATCTCTACAGGTGTCTCCAAAGGTACATGTTGGGTTGGCGTATTTCGAGATTAGGATTTGTCACTCCGTTTGTCGGAGAGGTATCTCTGGGCCCTCTCGGTAATGCACATCACATAAGCCTTGCAAGCATTGCAACTAATGAGTTAGTTGCGAGATTATGTATTATGAAACGAGTAAAGAGACTTGCCGGTAACGAGATTGAACTAGGTATTGAGATACCAACAATTGAATCTCAGGCAAGTAACATACCGATGACAAAAGGAACAACGTATGTTGTTATGCGGTCTGACCGATAAAGATCTTCATAGAATATTTGGGAGCCAATATGAGCATCCAGGTTCCGCTATTGGTTATTGACCGGAGACGTGTCTCGGTCATGTCTACATTGTTCTCGAACCCGTAGGGTCCGCACGCTTAAGGTTTCGATGATAGTTATATTATGAGTTTATGAGTTTTGATGTACCGAAAGTGTTGGAAATATGCCCTAGAGGCAATAATAAAATGGTTATTATTATATTTCTTTGTTCATGATAATTGTCTATTGTTCATGCTATAATTGTGTTATCCGGAAATCGTAATACATGTGTGAATACTTAGACCACAACACGTCCCTAGTGAGCCTCTAGTTGACTAGCTCGTTGATCAAAGGATAGTCATGGTTTCCTGACTATGGACATTAGATGTCATTGATAACGGGATCACATCATTAGGAGAATGATGTGATGGACAAGACCCAATCCTAAGCTTAGCTCAATGATGTGATGGCCAAAGGATGTGATGAATGATATATGTGATGTATGAGATGATCATGTTCTTGTAATAGGAATCATGACTTGCATGTCGATGAGTATGACAATCGGCAGGAGCCATAGGAGTTGTCTTTATTTATTTATGACCTGCGTGTCAACATAAACGTCATGTAATTACTTTACTTTATTGCTAAAGCGTTAACCATAGTAGTAGAAGTAAAAGTTGACGTGACAACTTCAAGAAGACACGATGATGGAGATCATGGTGTCATGCCGGTGACAACGATGATCATGGAGCCCCGAAGATGGAGCAAATGATATTGGCCATATCATGTCACTATTTGATTGCATGTGATGTTTATCATGTTTTACATCTTATTTGCTTAGAACGACGGTAGCTTAAATAAGATGATCCCTCGTAAAATTTCAAGAAAGTGTTCCCCCTAACTGTGCACCGTTGCGAAGGTTCGTTGTTTCGAAGCACCACGTGATGATCGGGTGTGATAGATTCTAACGTTCGAATACAACGGGTGTAAGCCAGATTTACACACGCAATACACTTAGGTTGACTTGACGAGCCTAGCATGTGCAGACATGGCCTTGGAACACAGAAGACCGAAAGGTCGAGCATGAGTCGTATAGAAGATACGATCAACATGAAGATGTTCACCAATGTTGACTAGTCTGTCTCACGTGATGATCGGACACGGCCTAGTTAACTCGGATCATGTTATACTTAGATGACTGGAGGGATGTCTATCTGAGTGGGAGTTCATCGAATAATTTGATTAGATGAACTTATTTATCATGAACTTAGTCTAAAATCTTTACAATATGTCTTGTAGATCAAATGGCCAACGTTGTCCTCAACTTCAACGCGTTCCTACAGAAAACCAAGCTGAAAGACGATGGCAGCAACTATACGGACTGGGTCCGGAACCTGAGGATCATCCTCATAGCTGCCAAGAAAGATTATGTCCTAGAAGCACCGCTAGGTGACGCACCCGTCCCACAGAACCAAGACGTTATGAACGCTTGGCAGACACGTGCTGATGATTACTCCCTCGTTCAATGCGGCATGCTTTACAGCTTAGAACCGGGGCTCCAAAAGCGTTTTGAGAGACACGGAGCATATGAGATGTTCGAAGAGCTGAAAATGGTTTTTCAAGCTCATGCCCGGGTCGAGAGATATGAAGTCACCGACAAGTTCTTCAGCTGTAATATGGAGGAAAATAGTTCTATCAGTGAGCACATACTCAAAATGTCTGGGTTGCATAACCGCTTGACTCAGCTGGGAGTTAATCTCCCGGATGACGCGGTCATTGACAGAATCCTTCAGTCGCTTCCACCGAGCTACAAGGGCTTTGTGATGAACTTCACTATGCAGGGGATGGAAAAGACCATTCCTGAAGTATTTGCAATGCTGAAATCAGCAGAGGTAGAAGTCAAAAAGGAACATCAAGTGTTGATGGTGAATAAAACCACTAAGTTCAAGAAAGGCAAGGGTAAGAAGAACTTCAAGAAGGACGGCAAGGGAGTTGCCGCGCCCGATAAGCAAGCTGCCGGAGAAGAAAGAAGTGATCACTGAAGTGGAACTGCCCCAAATACTTAGCGGACAAGGAAGGCCGGCATCACGAAAGGTATATGTGATATACAATGTAATGATGTGTACCTTCCCAGTACTCGTAGTAGCTCCTGGGTATTTGATACCGGTGCGGTTGCTCACAGTTGTAACTCAAAGCAGGAGCTGCGGAATAAACGGAGACTGGCGAAGGACGAGGTGACGATGCGCGGCGGGAATGGTTCCAAGGTCGATGTGATCGCCGTCGGCACGCTACCTCTACATTTACCTACGGGATTAGTTTTAAACCTCAATAATTGTTATTTAGTGCCAGCTTTGAGCATGAACATTGTATCAGGATCTCATTTAATACGAGATGGCTACTCATTTAAATCTGAGAATAATGGTTGTTCTATTTATATGAGAGATATGTTTTATGGTCATGCTCCGATGGTGAATGGTTTATTCCTAATGAATCTCGAGCGTAATGCTACACATATTCATAGTGTGAATACCAAAAGATGTAAGGTTGATAATGATAGTCCCACATACTTGTGGCACTGCCGCCTTGGTCACATAGGTGTCAAACGCATGAAGAAGCTCCATGCAGATGGACTTTTAGAGTCTCTTGATTACGAATCATTTGACATGTGCGAACCATGCCTCATGGGTAAAATTACCAAGACTCCGTTCTCAGGAACAATGGAGCGAGCAACCAACTTATTGGAAATCATACATACTGATGTGTGTGGTCCAATGAGTGTTGAGGCTCGCGGTGGCTATCATTATGTTCTCACCCTCACTGATGACTTGAGTAGATATTGGTATGTCTACTTAATGAAACACAAGTCTGAGACCTTTGAAAAGTTCAAGGAATTTCAGAGTGAGGTTGAGAATCAACGTGACAGGAAAATCAAGTTCTTGCGATCAGGTCGTGGGGGAGAATACTTGAGTCACAAATTAGGCACACACTTAAGAAAATGTGGAATAGTTTCACAACTAACGCCGCCTGGAACACCTCAGCGTAATGGTGTGTCCGAATGTCATAATCGCACACTATTAGATATGGTGCGATCTATGATGCCTCTTACCGATTTACCGCTATCATTTTGGGGCTATGCTTTAGAGACTGCCGCATTCACTTTAAATAGGGCTCCGTCGAAATCCGTTGAGACGACACCGTATGAATTATGGTTTGGGAAGAAACCTAAGCTGTCGTTTCTAAAAGTTTGGGGATGCGATGCTTATGTCAAGAAACTTCAACCTGAAAAGCTCAAACCCAAGTCGGAAAAATGCATCTTCATAGGATACCCTAAAGAAACTGTTGGGTATACCTTCTACCTCAGATCCGAAGGCAAGATCTTTGTTGCCAAGAATGGGTCCTTTCTAGAGAAAGAGTTTCTCTCGAAAGAAATAAGTGGGAGGAAGGTAGAACTTGATGAAGTATTACCTCTTGAACCGGTAAGTGGCGCAGCTCAAGAAAATGTTCCTGAGGTGCCTGCACCGACTAGAGAGGAAGTTGATGATGATCATGAAACTTCAGATCAAGTTGCTACTGAACTTCGTAGGTCCACAAGGACACGTTCCGCACCAGAGTGGTACGGCAACCCTGTCTTGGAAATCATGTTGTTAGACAACGGTGAACCTTCAAACTATGAAGAAGCGATGGCGGGCCCGGATTCCAACAAACTGGCTGGAAGCCATGAAATCCCGAGATAGGATCCATGTATGAAAACAAAGTATGACTTTGACTGACTTGCCCGTTGATCGGCGAGCCATAGAAAATAAATGGATCTTTAAGAAGACATACGCGGATGGTAATGTGACCATCTATAAAGCTCGGCTTGTCGCTAAGGGTTATCGACAAGTTCAAGGGGTTGACTACGATGAGACTTTCTCACCCGTAGCGAAGCTGAAGTCCGTCCGAATCATGTTAGCAATTGCCGCATTCTATGATTATGAGATATGGCAAATGGACGTCAAAACGGCATTCCTTAATGGTTTCCTTAAGGAAGAATTGTATATGATGCAGCCGGAAGGTTTTGTCGATCCTAAGAATGCTGACAAGGTGTGCAAGCTCCAACGCTCGATTTATGGGCTGGTGCAAGCATCTCAGAGTTGGAACATTCGTTTTGATGAGATGATCAAAGCGTTTGGGTTTATGCAGACTTATGGAGAAGCCTGCATTTACAAGAAAGTGAGTGGGAGCTCTGTAGCATTTCTCATATTGTATGTGGATGACATACTGTTGATGGGAAATGATATAGAATTCTTGGAAAGCATAAAGGCCTACTTGAACAAGTGTTTTTCAATGAAGGACCTTGGAGAAGCTGCTTATATATTAGGCATCAAGATCTATAGAGATAGATCGAGACGCCTCATTGGTCTTTCACAGAGCACGTACCTTGACAAGATATTGAAGAAGTTCAAAATGGATCAGTCAAAGAAGGGGTTCTTGCCTGTATTGCAAGGTATGAGATTGAGCACGGCTCAATGCCCGACCACAGCAGAAGATAGAGAAAAGATGAGTGTCGTCCCCTATGCCTCGGCCATAGGGTATATCATGTATGCTATGCTGTGTACCAGACCTGATGTAAACCTTGCCGTAAGTTTGGTAGGAAGGTACCAAAGTAATCTCGGCATGGAACACTGGATAGCGGTCAAGAATATCCTGAAGTACCTGAAAAGGACTAAGGAGATGTTTCTTGTTTATGGAGGTGACGAAGAGCTCGTCGTAAAGAGTTACGTCGATGCTAGCTTCGACACAGATCTGGATGACTCTAAGTCACAAACCGGATATGTGTATATTTTGAATCGTGGGGCAGTAAGCTGGTGCAGTTGCAAGCAAAGCGTTGTGGCGGGATCTACATGTGAAGCGGAGTACATGGCAGCCTCGGAGGCAGCACAAGAAGCAGTTTGGGTGAAGGAGTTCATTACCGACCTAGGAGTCATACCCAATGCATCGGGCCCGATGACTCTCTTCTGTGACAACACTGGAGCTATTGCCCTTGCCAAGGAGCCCAGGTTTCATAGGAAGACCAGGCATATCAAGCGTCGCTTCAACTCCATTCGTGAAAGTGTTCAAAATGGATACATAGAGATTTGTAAAGTACATATGGACCTGAATGTAGCAGATCCGTTGACTAAACCTCTCCCTAGAGCAAAACATGATCAACACCAGAACTGCATGGGTGTTCGATTCATCACAATGTAACTAGAATATTGACTCTAGTGCAAGTGGGAGACTGTTGGAAATATGCCCTACAGGCAATAATAAAATGGTTATTATTATATTTCTTTGTTCATGATAATTGTCTATTGTTCATGCTATAATTGTGTTATCCGGAAATCGTAATACATGTGTGAATACATAGACCACAACACGTCCCTAGTGAGCCTCTAGTTGACTAGCTCGTTGATCAAAGGATAGTCATGGTTTCCTGACTATGGACATTAGATGTCATTGATAACGGGATCACATCATTAGGAGAATGATGTGATGGACAAGACCCAATCCTAAGCTTAGCTCAAAGATTGTGTAGTTCGTTTGCTCTAGCTTTTCTGAATGTCAAGTATCATTTCCATAGACCATGAGATTGTGCAACTCCCGGATACCGTAGGAGTGCCTTGGGTGTGCCAAATGTCACAACGTAACTGGGTGACTATAAAGGTACATTACAGGTATCTCCGAAAGTGTCTGTTGGGTTGGCATGAATCGAGACTGGGATTTGTCACTCTGTATGACGGAGAGGTATCTCTGGGCCCACTCGGTAATGCATCATCATAATGAGATCAATGTGATCAAGTGGTTGATCACGGGATCATGCATTACGGTGCGAGTAAAGTGACTTGCCGGTAATGAGACTGAACAAGGTATTGGGATACCGACGATCGAGTCTCGGGCAAGTAACGTACCGATTGACAAAGGGAATTGTATACGGATTGATTGAATCCTCGACATCGTGGTTCATCCGATGAGATCATCGTGGAGCATGTGGGAGCCAACATGGGTATCCAGATCCCGCTGTTGGTTATTGACCGGAGAGACTTCTCGGTCATGTCTGCATGTCTCCCGAACCCGTAGGGTCTACACATGTAACACCCCGGATGTAACTTTCCCAATTTGTACTTCCAACTCTTGCCATTTCCAGCGTGTTAAGTTATATTTATTTCCTCGGGTTCGGGTTTTGTCTCCGTGTGTTGTTGTCATTGTCATGCATCTCATATCATGTCATCATGTGCATTGCATTTGCATACGTGTTCGTCTCATGCATTCGAGCATTTTCCCCGTTGTCCGTTTTGCATTCCGGTGCTTCGTTCTCCTCCGGTGGCATTTCTGCTTTCTTTCGTGTGTGGGTATTAAACATTTCCGGATTGGACCGAGACTTGCCAAGCGGCCTTGGTTTACTACCGGTAGACCGCCTGTCAAGTTTCGTATTATTTGGACTTCGTTTGATACTCCAATGGTTAACCGAGGGACA
The DNA here is from genome assembly GCF_003073215.2 of Triticum urartu. Classification (NCBI taxonomy): domain Eukaryota; kingdom Viridiplantae; phylum Streptophyta; class Magnoliopsida; order Poales; family Poaceae; genus Triticum; species Triticum urartu. The sequence continues at coordinate 13,198 of NW_024113644.1, forward strand.
GAAAAGGCCTCGTGTGTGTTGTAGCCCAACACCCCTCCAATTTGGCCCAAAACCCACCAAACTCTGCTCCATCATCTAGATCGTTGATCACGATCGCGTGGCCGAAAACGCACCTCATTTGGACTCTCCTAGCTCCCTCTACTTTTAAAAACCCCCAAATCCGGATCTCTCCCTCCGAAACCCTAATTTTCCACCGCGCGCCGCCGGACATTGTCCGCCCGGGCGGACACACCGCCGCCAGCCAACCGCCTCCTCCCACGTCATCGCCCGCCGCCGCCACTCCCACCACGGCCCGGGAGCCCGCATCCGGCCCCCGCGGCCCGGTGAGCGCCGCCGCCGCCCGGGTCTCGTCTCCCGCGCCGCGCCGCCACCTCCCTCGCCTCCGGCGCTCCGGCCGCCGAGCCGCCATCGCCGCCCCGCCGCAGTTCCTCGCCGGCCCCGCCGCCTCCGGCCGCCGCACTGGCCTCGACCCCGCCGCCCGCCGTGCGCCGCCGCCCGCCGCCGCCCGGGCCGGATCCGGCGTAGATCCGGCCGGCCCCTTGCTCCCCTGGCCCCTCCGGCGAGCTCCACACCCGCTGGCAGCCCCGCTGGTGAACAGTGCGCGCCGCCGCCTCGATCTGCGTGCCGGGTCAAATCCTAGATCCGGTGGTAAAATTTCGTCCAAGTCCTCGGAATTTTCAGTCCAAGTGCTCCTGTTCGTAGCTCCCGTAACTTTGCATCCGTAGCTCCGATTCATGCATATAGCATATCAAAATGTTCATCTCAGAGAGTACATCATTTCATTCCATTGCATCATTTTCATTTGAGTTCATCTTGATGCCCGAAATGCTGTTAGAAGAGGGCTACTTGAGATATCTGTTACTCCGTGTAGCTTTTTGTCATTTTTTCCATGATTAATGTGTGCATGCTATGCCCTGATGCTCTACATGTGTTTTGTTAAGGGTTTTGTCATCTTTTCAGAGGTGCCACCCATGTATTTTTGTGATGTGTGTGGTGACTTGTGCAAGCTTGCAAAGTGGTGCACTTGCTAATTCTGTTTTCAGGGACTTAGTGATTTCACCAAGTCCTGGAGCTGTTTATCTCATGTTGCCATATGTTCTTGTTGTTTCCTAGTGATCCGTGCCCCTTTTGAGAATGATCAGTAAGGATGTTTTGTTAATATTGTAGTGCTCTATCCATCCATGTCTTTGTTTTCAATTATAGAGCACCCTAGCTTGAGTCAATCGAGCTCTACTTTTGCTACTTTGTGAATCTGGGCAGATTGTCAACTTGTTTGCAATTTTGCCGGCGATGTTGTAGGTGATCCGTGCATGCTATGCTATTGTTCTTGCCATGTCTAGCTTGAATTTTGTGCCTTGATGTGTGTATGCTTGTCTTGCCATGACTTGCACCGTAGTGAGTGCATCAAGCTCGTGAACATGCCTACTTGAGTTATATTTCAGCTTGCTCCAGTTTTCACTAAGTCTGAAAACTGATTATGTTTTTGCTATGTTCACATGCTTGCAATTGTATTTTCTGATCCCTTTTGGCTCAAGGTCACTAAGGGACTTTTGTTAAGCTCTTTGAGTAGCTCCATGCCATGCTTTACTTTGCCATGTTCAGATCCTGTAGCATGTAGTTTTTCTGCTCCGAAGAGGGCTACCTGATCTGAAATTCCAGACAAGTGTTAATTTCACTAAGTCTGAGATCTGTTTGCCATATGCATTTTTGCCATGCTTGTTTGAACCTGTTAATGGATGAATTGGCCGTAGCTCAGTGCTAGACTTTTGTTAAGCATCTTGTGTGCATCCCTACCATGTATTTTGTTGTCATGTTTGGGTGCTGTAGCATGTTCATTTCATTGCATTTAGATGCCTACTTGCGTAAATCGCAGACCGGTGTCATTTTTGAATCGATTGCCATTTCCAAACCGTAACTTCGATTCTGGCGTTCTTTATATCGTTTTCAAGCGATTTCATCTCATCTTTCTAGTGGAACACTTGGTTTTCCATGTTGAGGCCAGGTTCATGCATTTCCTGTCATATCTTGCATTTTGCATACCGCATCGCATCCCGCATAGCATATCATCATCGCATCGTCTTGTTTGGGTTCTTGCACGTGATTGATTGTATCCTTGTTGCTTGTTTGTCTTGTTTGGGTAGAGCCGGGAGACGAGTTCACTAACGAGGAGCCCGTTGAGTTTACTTTCGAGGATCTAGTCAACTCTGACAACTGTGCAGGCAAGATGATCATACCCTCGAAATCACTACTATCTTTGCCATGCTAGTTTGCTCGCTCTTTTGCTATGCCATTGCTACGATGCCTACCACTTGCTTGCAAGCCTCCCAAATTTCCATGTTAAACCTCTAACCCACCATGTCCTAGCAAACCGCTGATTGGCTATGTTACCGCTTTGCTCAGCCCCTCTTATATCGTTGCTAGTTGCACGTGAAGATTGGAGGCCGTTCCTTGTTGGAACATATTTTATTTAATTGTTGGGATATCATTATATTGCTATGTTATCTTATTGCATCTATATACTTGGTAAAGGGTGGAAGGCTCGGCCTCTCTCCTAGTGTTTTGTTCCACTCTTGCCACCCTAGTTTCTGTCATATCGGTGTTATGTTCCCGGATTTTGCGTTCCTTACGCGGTTGGGTTATAATGGGAACCCCTTGATAGTTCGCCTTGATTAAATCTTTTCCAGCAATGCCCAACCTTGGTTTTACCATTCGCCACCTAGCCTATTTTTCCCTTGGGTTACCGGAGCCCAAGGGTCATCTTATTTTAACCCCCCCGGGCCAGTGCTCCTCTGAGTGTTGGTCCGGACTGAGCTGCATGCGGGGCCACCTCGGGGAAACTTGAGGGTTGGTTTTACTCGTAGCTAGTCTCATCTGAGTGTGCCCTGAGAACGAGATATGTGCAGATCCTATCGGGATTTGTCGGCACATTCGGCGGTGTTGCTGGTCTTGTTTTAACCTATCGAAGTGTCTTGAATTACCGAGATACCGAGCCGAGATCACCGTTGCTTCCACCACCACGCCGTCGTGCTACTGGATCTTCATCAACCTCTCCTTCCCCCTTGCTGGATCAAGTTGGAGGAGACGTCTTCCCAACCGTACGTGTGTTGAACGCGGAGGTGCTGTCCGTTCGGCACTTGGTCATCGATGATTTGAATCACGTCGAGTACGACTCCATCAACCTCGTTCTCTTGAACGCTTCCGCTCGTGATCTACAAGGGTATGTAGATGCACTCCTCTTTCCCTCGTTGATAGATGACTCCATAGATTGATCTTGGTGATGCGTAGAAAATTTTAAAATTCTGCTACATTCCCCAACACGAAGGAGTTCGGAGTCCCAGATGAGATCGGGGACATGACGAGGAGTCTCGAAATGGTCGAGACGTAAAGATCGATATATTGGACGATTATATTCGGACATCGGAAAGGTTCCGAGTGATTCGGGTATTTTCGGAGGTACCGGGAAATTACGGGAATACGAGGAAGAAGCAATGGGCCTTAATGGGCCTTAGTGGAATGGACCAGGAGGTGGCGCGCGCCCCTCCCAAGCCCAGTCCGAATTGGACAAGGGGTTTGGGGCACGGCCCCTCTCTCCCTTCCTTCCCCTCTTCTCCCCTTTCCCCCCTTCTCCTAGTTGGACTAGGAAAGGAGGAAACCTACTCCAACTAGGAGTAGGAATCCTACTCCCTAGCGCGCCCCTCCTAGGGCCGGCCTCCTCCCCCTTGCTCCTTTATATACGGGGGCAGGGGGCACCTCTAGACACACAAGTTGATCTTCGTGATCGTTCTCTTAGCCGTGTGCGGTGCCCCCCCTCCACCATAATCCTCGATAATATTGTAGCGGTGCTTAGGCGAAGCCCTGCGACAGTAGAACATCAAGATCGTCACCACGCCGTCGTGCTGACGGAACTCTTCCCCGACACTTTGCTGGATCGGAGTCCGGGGATCGTCATCGAGCTGAACGTGTGCTAGAACTCGGAGGTTCCGTAGTTTCGGTGCTTGATCGGTCGGGCCGTGAAGACGTACGACTACATCAACCGCGTTGTCATAACGCTTTCGATGTCGGTCTACAAGGGTACGTAGATCACACTCTCCCCTCTCGTTGCTATGCATCACCATGATCTTGCGTGTGCGTAGGAATTTTTTTAAAATTACTACGTTCCCCAACACCTATTTGGTGTGTACTTACAAACCCAATGCACTCCACAAAAATTGACATGTTTATAGGAGACATTTTCATCATAACTAGTGCAATTATCATTAGTATCATGGATATTCAAATAATTCGTACTAAGAACATTGCAATCATGCTCATCATTCACATATTGTATGCCAAACATTTTATAGATTTCTTCTTCTAGCACTTGAGCACGGTTATCCTTTCCATCATACTCACAAAAGATATTAAAAAGGTGAAGCGTATGAGACAAACTCAATTCCATTTTTTATGGTTTTCTTTTATAAACTAAACTAGTGATAAAACAAGAAACTAAAAGACTCTATTGCAAGATCTAAAGATATACCTTCAAGCACTAACCTCCCCGGCAATGGCGCCAGAAAAGAGCTTGATGTCTACTACACAACCTTCTTCTTGTAGACGTTGTTGGGCCTCCAAGTGCAGAGGTTTGTAGGACAGTAGCAAATTTCCCTCAAGTGGATGACCTAAGGTTTATCAATCCGTAGGAGGCGTAGGATGAAGATAGTCTCTCTCAAGCAACCCTGCAACCAAATAACAAAGAGTCTCTTGTGTCCCCAACACACCCAATACAATGGTAAATTGTATAGGTGCACTAGTTCGGCGAAGAGATGGTGATACAAGTGGTATATGGATAGTAGATAATAGTTTTTCTAATCTGAAAATATAAAAACAGCAAGGTAACTAATGATAAAAGTGAGCGTAAACGGTATTGCAATGCGTTGAAACAAGGCCCGGGGTTCATACTTTCACTAGTGCATGTCCTCTCAACAATAATAACATAATTGGATCATATAACTATCCCTCAACATGCAACAAAGAGTCACTCCAAAGTCACTAATAGCAGAGAACAAACAAAGAGATTATGGTAGGGTACGAAACCACCTCAAAGTTATTCTTTCCAATCAATATGTTGGGCTATTCCTATAAGTGTCACAAACATCCCTAGAGTTCGTACTAGAATAATACCTTAAGACACAAATCAACCAAAACCCTAATGTCACCTAGATACTCTAATGTCACCTCAAGTATCCGTGGGTATGATTATACAATATGCGTCACACAATCTCAGATTCATCTATTCAACCAACACAAAGGACCTCAAAGAGTGCCCCAAAGTTTGTACCAGAGAATCACGACGAAAACATGTGCCAACCCCTATGCATAGGTTCATGGGCGGAACCCGCAAGTTGATCACCAAAACATACATCAAGTGAATCACGTGGTATCCCATTGTCACCACAGATACGCACGGCAAGACATACATCAAGTGTTCTCAAATCTTTAAAGACTCAATCCGATAAGACAACTTCAAAGGGGAAACTCAATTCATTACAAGAAAGTAGAGGGGGAGAAAACATCATAGGATCCAACTATAATAGCAAAGCTCGCGATACATCAAGATCGTATCACCTCAAGAACACAGGAGAGAGAGATGAAACACATAGCTACTGGTACATACCCTCAGCCCCGAGGGAGAACTACTCCCTCCTCGTCATGGAGAGCACCGGGATGATGAAGATGGCCACCGGAGAAGGATTCCCCCCTCCGGCAGGGTGCCGGAACGGGTCTAGATTGGTTTTCAGTGGCTACGGAGGCTTCTGGCGGCGGAACTGCCGATCTATTGTCTGTTCTGGAAGTTTTAGGGTACGTGAGTATATATGGGTGCAGGAAGTACGTCGGTGGAGCTTCGGGGGCCCCACGAGGCAGGGGGCGCGCCCTAGGGGGGAGCCCCCCACCCTCGTGAGCACCTCCCTTGGCTCCTGACGTGGGGTCCAAGTCCATCCAGTAGCTTTCCTTCCAAAAATAACTTCTCCAGTTGATTTCGTTCTGTTTCGACTCTGTTTGATATTCCTTTTCTTCAAAACACTGAAATAGGCAAAAAAACAGCAATTCTGGACTGGGCCTCTGGTTAATAGGTTAGTCCCAAAAATAATATAAAAGTGGATAATAAAGCCCAATATTGCCCAAAACAGTAGATAACATAGCATGGAGCAATCAAAAATTATAGATACGTTGGAGACGTATCATTAGCACAATTTACATAAATAGAATTTATTATAAAAACATTGCAATCATGCTTTTTATTCAAAGATCTATCGTGAATCGCTTCATAAAGTAATTCATCACACTTTTCAGATTCACGAATTTCAAGCAAAACCTCATAAAGATAATCTAGTGCACAAAACTCACTAGCAATTGGTTCATCATAATTGGATCTCTTAAAAAGATTAGCAAGCGGATGAGGATCCATAGATCTTAGGTTCTCTGTTTAGCAATAAATAAACAACTAATCCAACCAAACAAGCAAACGAGCCAAGTAAGACATCAAAGCAAATGGAGAGACGAACAGAAGAAGGGCGAATAAAACGGCAAGGGTGAAGTGGGGGAGAGGAAAAAGAGAGGCAAATGACAAATAATGTAATGCGAGGGATAAGAGTTTGTGATGGGTACTTGGTATATTTTGACTTGTTAATGGCGCCAGAAATGACTCGTTGTGGGAGTCAAATCTTGACTTGACTTGGCGCGGATCTCCCCGGCAACGGCGCCGGAAATCCTTCTTGCTACCTCTTGAGCACTGCGTTGTTTTTTCCTTGAAGAGGAAAGGGTGATGCAGTAAAGCAGCGTAAGTATTTCCCTCAGTTTTTGAGAACCAAGGTATCAATCCAGTAGAAGATCACGCTCAAGTCCCACGCACCTACACAAACAAATAAGAACCTCACAACCAACGCGATAAAGGGGTTGTCGAGCCCTTCTCGGTCACTTACGAGAGTGAGATCTGATAGATATGATAAGATAATATTTTTGGTATTTTTATGATAAAGAAAAATAAAGATGCAAAGTAAAATAAACGGCAAAGGAAATAACTAAGTATTGGAAGATTAATATGATGGAAGATAGACCCCGGGGCCATAGGTTTCATTAGTGGCTTCTCTCAAGAGCGTAAGTATTACAGTGGGTAAACGAATTACTGTCGAGCAATTGATAGAATTGAGCATAGTTATAAGAATGTCTAGGTATGATCATGTATATAGGCATCACATCCGAGACAAGTTGACCGACTACTGCCTGCATCTACTACTATTACTCCACACATCGACCGCTATCCAGCATGCATCTAGAGTATTAAGTTCAAGAGAACAGAGTAATGCTTTAAGGAAGATGGCATGATGTAGAGGGATAAACTCATGCAATATGATATAAACCCCATCTTTTTATCCTCGATGGCAACAATACAATACGTATCGGTTCCCTTTCTGTCACTGGGATCGAACACCGCACGATTGAACCCAAAGCTAAGCACTTCTCCCAATGCAAGAAAGATCAATCTAGTAGGCCAAACCAAATTGATAATTCGAAGAGACTTGCAAAGATAAACCAAGCATACATAAAATAATTTAGAGGAGAATCAAATATTGTTCATAGATAATCTGGATCATAAACCCACAATTCATCAGATCTCGACAAACACACCGCAAAACAAGATTACATCGAATAGATCTCCAAGAAAATTGAGGAGAACTTTGTATTGAGATCCAAAGAGAGAGAAGAAGCCATGTAGCTAATAACTATGGACCCGTAGGTCTGAAGTAAACTACTCACACATCACCGGAGAGGCCATGGAGTTGATGTAGAGGCCCTCCGTGATCAATGCCCCCTCCGGTGGAGCTCCGGAAAAGGCCCCGAGATGGGATCTCTCGAGTACAGAAGGTTGCGGCGGTGGAATTAGGTTTTCGTGGTGCTCCTGGATGTTTGGGGGGTACGTGGATATATATAGGAGGAAGAAGTACGTCGGTGGAGCAACGGAGGGCCCACGAGGGTGGAGGGCGCGCCCAGGGGGGTAGGCGCGCCCCCTGCCTCGCGCCTTCCTCCCTTGTTTCTTGACGGTCACTCCAAGTCTCCTGGATCACGTTTGTTGAGAAAATCACGTCCCCGAAGGTTTCATTCCGTTTGGACTCCGTTTGATATTCCTTTTCTTCAAAAGCCTAAAATAAGCAAAAAACAACAATTTGGGCCGGGCCTCCGGTTAGTAGGTTAGTCCCAAAAATGATATAAAAGTGAAAAATAAAGCCCATTAACATTCAAAATAGATAATATAATAGCATAGAGCAATCAAAAATTATAGATACGTTGGAGACGTATCAAGGTTCATCGCATTGGAGGAAACTCGGCGGAGCTGTGGTCGATCCGATCCGCATAGCCTCCCCCAACCTCCTGATGATGCTCCTCCAGGGCACCTCCTTCTTAGTAGTGTTCTGGGCCTATACCTGCTAAGCGACCCCTCCATCGGATATGGAACGCTGATGTTGTATCCCCATTCCCCACTAGCTTACGTCACCAATCTCGATGTCATGACCCCCACGCTCATGACGATGTTAAGGAGAAGAAGGGGAAGATGTCATGGGTAGGAGTAGAAGGTTGCGTGTGGGGGGAGAGGAAGAGGAAACAAGAGGGAGGCATCGTAATCAGTGGGCTTTGATGGCTTCATTGCAGACAACTTCCAGGAACCTTCCTTTTCCCTCTCATCCAGCGTATGGCAAATGGTCCAATCAAAATGACCAAGACGAGAGGAAGGAACGAGTAGAACTGTGCATGTTTTTACCCTTTATCGCTAAATTGTTGATGATGACGTGGCATAGCCCTAAGGCCCTCAAGAAGTCGCAGTTAATGGGTTTAATGCGGTGCTTTGGTGGGCCCTTCTAGGTGGTGCGATTTTGTGATATCTATTAATCAACCTAGCGAACCCACACATATGTGGGAAATTTTTTTGCGCTGGTGACCCCATGTACTAATATTGGTGAGGTTGCACAGAGCTGATGTGTTTTTGTAGACCGGTTGTTGTTGATTTTGATTTGATGATTTGACAAGTCATTAATCTAGACCAAATCTAAATCAAACACCTTGACCGATTGGGAGAGCTCTAAAGTTAGAGAGTATAATGAATTTTAAAAAAATAGTGACAACAGACTTACATGCATCGCAGTGTTGGGCATGTGCTTACGGAAGTCAGAGATAGTACTCTTTAGTGAGAAGAGCAAACATTTCCCAAGGATTGATCATGCCGATTACACCCTTCGATTCCTCACCAACTCGGTGAAAGTCAAATGCGCGATTGGAAAAGAAACAATCCCGCCGTTGGCAAATCAGACGTTTGCAATGGTCTTCACACTTCACACGCAAAAGAAAAAAAAATGTTCTTCACACTTAAATTTCACCAAACTGGCAGGCAAGACGAACCGTGTGAAACGAAACGGGTTTGCGCGGAGGAAACACCCCGTCAACCGTCGAACGCCGCTCCGCCAACTGAAACCTGGGGCGAACCTCCCGTCCCCATTGGTCAGCGTGAGGGGTGCGCCCGGCCGGGATGCGAAGCGGGCGAAGGCTCCCCCAATCAACGGGCAGTGTGCCCACTCGTCAGTTAGCCTTCCGCTGGGCGCTGGCTATATAGAGAGAGAAGTGCATATTTCAACTCTGAACTTTGGCCCTAATTTAATTTACAATCCCGAACTTTAATACCGTCTAAATTACAACTTCCAAGTCTCAAAATCGGGTAGGATTCAACCCTCCCTTTTCTGTTGACCGGTTTTGACCTAGGGTGACCAGTTTTGACTAGTCAACGGGTCCAATCAGCATGCCACATCAGATTTTTTTTTCAAAATTTCAAGAAAAAGTAAATAAAAATCTGTAAGATTAGGAAAAAAAATATAAAAAAGCAAAATTCCGAAAAAATTGTTCGCGAAAAAAGCTAGGGAAAATAAAAAATGATTTTTTCTGGAAATATTTTTTTTCTAGAATTTGAGTTTTTGGGTTTTTTCTGGATTTTTTTGGAAATTCATTTTTTTATTTTCCGTGTTTTTCAGAAATTGGATTTTTTATTTCTTTTTCTGTATTTTCTTTGATTTTATAAGTTGTTTCCTTGGAAATTTTGCATTTTTTGTTGATATGGCATGCTGACTGGACCTATTGACTGGTCAAAACCGGTCAATAAAAAGGAAAGGGTTGAATACTGGCCGATTTTGAGAATTGAGGGTTGTAGTTTAGACGATATTAAAGTTCGGGATTGTAAATTAGACTAGTCCAAAAGTTTGGGTTGAAATATGCACTTCTCTCCTGTATAGAAGGCGCCTCCCCCTCCGGCCGCTACGGTGGCCTCCCTCCTCCCGCCCGCCCTAAAACCCACGCCGCGAGCCGCCGAGACGCCCGACATGGTCGGCGGGGGGGGCGGTTGGCGCGGGCAGCGGCAGCGGCAACGGCAACCCTGGAATGGCTGCTCGCGGAAGAGGTGAGGTGTTTACCCGTACGCGTCGTCCTTGCTGTTACCTTTTTCTCAGTTGTCCGTTCGTCTCCTCCGCAAAAGATGTTGCGGCCGGGTTCGTGTTCCCCTGTTCCTCGTCTCCCGGGGATCGCCGGATGTGGGTCGATTTGGCTGGTGGGGCGGGCGGATTGTTCCGATAGGGGTCTTGGTTTCGCTCGATCGCGGTGAGCACTGAGGAGGAGGGGAGGGGCTCGGTAATGCTGATTCGTGTAGGTGCGGAATTGTTGGATGTTTCGTTTGGGCGTTTGGTTCATCTGGCTGGGAGTTTTATGCAGATTAACCGGTTTCTCTCTGCTTGCCGATTAGGGGGTTTTCGGCGATGATATCTAGCCAGTTATTGCCATTGCTGGTATGCAATTCAACGCCGCCAGTCTGTGCCTCCTCCGTCGTCTACTCCGGTGACTAGGGGGGGTGGGTGGGTTTGGCTCCCGCTGTAGATAGGATAGGTTTTGTGTGTAGGGCGGCGCTGCTTCTGACGGTGACGGCAGCGATGCATCCAAGAATGATGCCTGACTCAAGTCTTGTCTTGCCGGCGTTGATGAGCCGTGGGCTCAGTCTCCATCGACTCTTCGGGCCTGAGGGTTTAGGTCTTTGGCCGGTGGCTGCTGTCGCTGACATTGTTGCCGGTGAGCGAGCGTGGATAACAGTTTTAGATCTGGGCTTGAGGCTTGATGGCGGCAGATCTGGGGCTTGAGGATTGATGGTGGCGGATCTGGCGCCTAGATTTGATGGTGCGGCAAGATCTGGCGAGGATTTGATGGCAGGGCAGAACTGGCGCTATGAGGATGATTGATGCGGCGCGTGGATCTGGCAGAATCTGACCATTGGATGATGTGATGGCTGACGGCGGCCATGAGACTCATGAGGGTGGGGATGATCCCAGGTTCCGACCACCCACATCGACAAAGCCCTTGCAGAAGGCTGGGCTTCGTACAATCACAGTCAACAACGTATCCTTCTGGGACTATTGCTACCTACGAGTCCGGCGCTTAGCGGCAGCAATGGCAGTTCCAGATTACCTAGGAACTCCTTGTCACTTTTTCTTTTTTCCTCGGAAGGTTTTTTCTGAAAGTTTGGTGGACACGTGTTTCTCTTGAACCTTTCTAGTCGGTTCAGCATGCGTGTTGCGGTTACACTAAAAAAGGTAAGTGTAAATAATGGTTTCCTACGAGTGCGGCGACGGTTAGCAGCTGCAATGACAGTTGCAAGATTACCTAAGGAATATTTTTTACCTTCCTTTTCTTGGAGAGGTTTTTCTGCAAATTTATATGGGCATGTTGTCTCTTAAGCCTTCTGGTCGGTTCTGAGTTCGTGTTGCGGTTACCCCCCAAAAAGATTATGTGTAAATAATCGCCTGATCCTGGTACAGTGGTACTGCCTTGTTTTGGACTTTGATTCTGTTTTTGCCTCATGTCGGGCAAAAACCTGCCCTGTCTTTTCTTTCGCCCCTCAATTGATTTGGAAATCTTAAAATATTTGATGCATTTACTGGTAAAATCATTGAATATTAATAGACAATCTGTGAAGCCCCTCTAGAGAAGAGCCACCACATGCAATTTGTGTTGTACTGGTTATCAGGTCTCAAACAAAAAGGAGTGCCGCATAATCTTCTCTTTTTCTGTAAATTAAGCTATGCATATTAATTTGGTTTCTTGAAAATTAACGACGTAGGCCTTCTCTTTCTAAGTTTAGTGTGTGAGCAAAGTTTTATTTTCTTGAAAAGTTTGACCAAGACCAGTTAGAGTCTTTTTCCGGCGTAGACCTATCAATATTGGGGTTAGTATAAGGGTGATAGTTGACTCTCTTCGTTACCACAAGAAATCATCTTTTAGTTAAGAAATTACATCGATAGCACCACTGTATGTGCCATATATGGTACACTATTACATTGGCTTTGCTCAGCTCAACTCAAAGAAAAGATTCTTCGCATACCACATCATTAATTTATCAAGTATACAATATTTATATTTGTTGCGATTAATATACCTGTTGGCATTTGTACCTTATTTGGCATTTTTACTTTATATGCTACTGAGCGAAAACAAAAACTGTGTTATTGACACATCTGGAAGCTAAACGGAAACCGGAAGGTATTTATTAGCAATGAGATTGGGTGATACAATTATATATTTTCTTATAAAATTATTAATTAAAATAAGTATGTTTTTGCAGCAAACTAGGCAAAATACAGATAAGAGTCTGTTGTCTTAAATTTCGCAAAAACCATGGTGTCAGTGCTTGTTTTAGTAGTCATGGTCTCAGTTGATATTTAGCTTTGTTTTGGCACGCGTCAATATAAAATTTATCCACAAATGAGCACAAGAATATGGTTGTTGTTCAGTTACCACTCCATCGAATGTTTACAGCATTTTCTACATGCAAGTCCAGAGATCAATTCCTGTACCAGGATCCTATAGTAAAACTTTGATTACACTTATGTTTTCCACACTTTTTGAATTGTTGTTCGGAAAAATATGTATAGATTGTTCTATCTAATAATGCTTGCATAATCATGTCCTGCATCCAGGGGAGATTTGGAAGAAGAAATCAGGCCAAGCAGCTGGGAGGGGACAATGGCCACCATCAGGCTCCTCCTCAAATGCTTCACATACTGCAGCATGGCAAGCTTGCAATGGCAGTGGAGGATCTTCACTTCCTTTGAGGAACTATGGAACGCAACCTTCTGATCGTAGGCCTGCTGCCGTAGACAATCGCGGGCCATCATCACAAACATATCCGAGAGAAAATCCAGTTGTGTGGCCAGCTCTGGCAAATGGTTCGCAGTTGTCATCCAGGTCTCATCCATATGGCCCTGAAAGCAATAAGGACAATGTTCCTTCATCTAGTTTTGACCCCGAGGACAGCTCTGAAGTTGAGGATTTGTCAGATGATGACATTGATGATGATATGAGCGAGGAGGATGATTCTGATGAAAGTGAAAAAAGTTTTGAGACTCAAAAAAAGAATAAATGGTTCAAGAAATTCTTTGAAGTCATCGATACTTTAAATGAGGAGCAAATACATGATCAGACTAGGCCATGGCATTGTCCGGCATGCCAAAATGGACCTGGGGCAATTGACTGGTTCAATGGGCTACAATCTTTAGTGAGACATGCTAGAACGAAGGGCTCTAGAAGAGTTAAGCTCCACAGAGAATTTGCCACATTGCTAGAACATGAGTTAGGAACTACACTGCTACCACCTGGTGAGCAATTTGGGAAATGGGAAGGATTACGAGGAAGCACTGATCGCGAGATTGTATGGCCACCAATGGTTATTGTCATGAACACTTTACTGGAACAAGATAATGATGACAAGGTGATGTATTTTCTTCCTTCTGGTCATGAACCTCTTCCACATCAAATACAAATATGTGTTTCTACTGTGTTGATATGGTAAGAGTTGGTGAATCCGTTGCACTTTCATGTATGTGCCTTATGGTACACTATTACATTGGCTTTGCTAAGCTCGACTCGTAGAAAAGATTCTTTGCATACCACATCATTAATTTATCAAGTATACAAATTTACATATTCATTTATTTATATTTGTTGCGATTAATGTACTTGTTGGCATTTGTACCATATTTGGCATTTTCACTTTATATGCCACTGAGCAAAAACAGAAACTGTGTTATTGACACATCCAGAAGCTAAATGGAAACTGGAAGGTACTTATTAGCCTCATATGTGCTATCCTAATTTAGCAATGAGATTGGCTGATACAATTATATATTTTCTTATAAAATTATAAAATTAAAATAAGTATGTTTCTGCACTAAAATAGGCAAAATACAGATATGGGTCTATCGTCTTAAATTTTGCAAAAACCATGGTGTCAATGCTTGTTTTAGTAGTCATGGTCTCAGTTTGCATTTAGCTTTTTTTTGGCACACGTCGATATAAAATTAATCCACAAATGAGCACAAGAATATGGTTGTTGTTCAATTACCACTCCATCGAATATTTACATCATTTTCTACATGCAAGTCCAGAGACCAATTCCTGTACCAGGTTCCTATAGTAAAACTTTGATTACAATTATGTTTTCCACACTTTTTTAATTGTTGTCCCAAAAAATATGTTGGTTGCACTTTAATAGAACATCTCTTTAATAATCTTTCAATGATCAGCGATGATGATTATTGTATTCTGACATTGCTGTACTTTGATGCTCTCTAGTGGTTAGGCATGGGCAATGAAGAGCTTCTCGATTATTTCCATGAATATGATGCAATCAAAGCACGACATGCCTACGGTCCAGGTGGGCACCGTGGCATGAGTGTGTTAATATTTGAAAGCTCTGCCGTGGGTTATATGGATGCTGAACGTCTGCATAAGCACTTCGTCGGTGAAAGAACAGACAGGGAAGCATGGCAAGCTCCGTCTAAGCGTCGGTTCTTACCTGGTGGGAAAAGACTGTTATATGGTTTCTTAGCCAACAAAGAGGATATGGAGATTTTCAATAAGCACCACCCGGGTATACTGTTTAACTTATTTTCATGCATTTAATGCTTTTGCTTCCATATGATTGCTCAGTTATATGGTAAATACCTGTTTGATGCTGAAATTTTGTAGCCTTAAATTCTCTGCCACCAATGATAATTGCTGCAGATGCAACATGATACACCTGTCAAGCTGCATATTTCTCTGTTCTTTCCTGCATTGACATCTTAACTTTTTTAAGGAACTTGACATTGATATTTATGTTTCGCAATTGACAATACCTGGACCTCATTCGAACTTCAGAACGTGTATTTGAAGCAGAATACACCCGATCTGTTAAGTTTTCCGATGTATTTGATTACTAACTTTTGGGGCTTGGTAGCATTTGCATTATGATCATGTGATTGTTCAGATGGCATGTTTTCTTCATTATGTTAGTAGTAGAAGCCAATATGCAATGGGTAGCTTGGGATAATTCGGAGAAGATGAGGGATAGAGATCCCTGCCCCTCTTTGTTCACCTATGTATTTGCAGTTTTTTCTCTGATCATGCCATCCTTTGTTGTTTGTTCATATAATATGCATAGATTCTGCATCCATGTGGCAATTCATAGTTCATCTGTATCATTTTTGTGTGTATGCTATATATGGATACCTGCTCTGATGGCCAGGACTTGGTTCACATTATATTAGTAAAAGCTATTACTCTAGTAACAAGAAGCCAATTACATCCGTAAGAAGAAACAAAGGCAGCTTTATTCGGTTTACTATGAAGACGTTGCCTGCAAGTTCAATACACACTGAAGCACTGTAAAAAAATGTATCATCCACACAATCTGTTACGCATCTACTGAATATGACCTGCAAGTTCTGTTTATTATGAAGACGTGGCCTACAAGTTCAATACACACTGAAGCACTGTAAAAAAATGCATCACCCACGCAATCTACTATGCGTCTACTGAACATGACCTGCAAGTTCTGTTTATCATGAAGACGCGGCCTGCAAGTTCAATTCACACTGAAGCACTGTAAAAAAATGTATCACCCACACAATCTGTTATGCATCTACTGAATATGACCTTCAATACTATATGATGCTCTTAGCAGATACTCCCTCTGTAAACTAATATAAGAGCATTTAGATCACTACTTTAGTGATCTATAAATGCTCTTATGTTTCTTCACGGAGGGAGTACATTGCCTATTGTACTATACTTTTAACATAAGTGCTTTATTATGTTTTCAGGAAAAAGTTGCCTGAAATACGATATGAGATCTTATAATGAAATGGTAGTGGTAGGTATGAAACAAATGAGTCTAGACAATCAGCGACTGAATCATATGAAGAACAGGGTGGTGAAGACAGAGAAACACTCTAAAGTTGTAGAAGAATCGCTTGGTGTCATCACTCAGAAATGTCGGGAGACTAGTGAAGAGAATAAGGTGCTCATGCGTCGGATTAAAGAGAAGCACTTGGAGCATGAGGAAGAGGTAATGGTTTCTCAACAGTTACACCAGTATATATGACTGAGTGCAGATTTTCTTATCTCTACTGGGGTATACAACAGTATTAATTAATTTAAAGTTTGCATTATTTATGTCTCGGCACTATGCAGCATTATACTGTTCGTGTTAAAGCAATCCATATTTAGGTAGAACTAATACATGTGTATGCATGTCAGCCATTGAGAATGTATTAGTGGTTGAGTGATAGTCACATCTAAGCAATATTGACCTTGTTCTGAATTTGACTTTATTAAGGTGTCAAATGTGGATGCGCCGCAATGAAGGTGATGAAAACATGCAAATCTCAAAACACGAAATTATGGATATAGCTAACGTGTTTCTCATATATATAATTTTGTGAACCTGCATATGAACATTAAGCATACATTTATTTCCAAACTCTATGCATGCCAATGACTTAAAATAAGATGGGCATGCCCAACATTAGACTGAAACTTCCTGGTGGTTCCTATTTTTTTTTCTGTGCAATACATATTTTTTTTCCAATTTGTCTTCCTGATGGTTCCTATTTTTCTTTTCCTTGTTATGATTTCATTGCCTTGTTCACCTTGTTTCCTACACTTTGCAGATGTCTTCCCAGGAGAAATTTTTCGATGACCAGATAGAAAACCTTTACAAGGCCATGGAGGAGAAAGAAAGTGAATATGAGAAGAGACTGCAGGAGGAGCGTGCAAAGGCTAGACAGTATGATGTGGATTCTGGGACTACTGAAAATCGCAGGCTAAGGTGCGTAACTGGTACTTGACTGGATGATTCTATTTTGTCGGTCCGCGTCACAAAATATGAGTCCGTGCTCTTAGGGCATCTACAATGGAGGCGCTTAGAGCAGGCGCTAAGGAATAAAATCCTAGCCAATCTGGCAACCACCTGTTTCAATCCCAGCATCGGTCGGCATCAGGCTGGCATCGCTGCCATAAGAGGAGTCGGGCGCCTAGGCCAATTTGTTGTGCACTGTTGATTTTTTTTAATAATCCAAGCGTCTATTTAAGCGGCTGCGCGTTGGAAGCTCAGGCTTTTGCGATAGGTGCTTAATGAGATCCCACTCTTTTCCCTCTTTAAGCGCCTGGTTAAGAGGTTGTGCATTGTAGATGCCCTTAGGGATGTTATAATATTTTTTATGGAACACTCATATTCCATCTTTGACACGGCGAGATGGATCAATCTTTTTTCTAGGATGTAATCTTCAAATGTGTGTTTGAGGACAGAATTCTCCTGATCAGCATGCCATGTATTCTTGGCTTCTCGTACCCATCTCAAAATAGCGAAACGCTATCTTTTTTAATCCATCTCACCCTCTGCAGGAAGGAGGAAGTGCAGCATTTCATAGATTGCCAGGCTAAGGGCGTGGAGGAGTTTATGTCTAAAAGGGACGAACTGATAAAGGCACACGAGAAGAAGAAGGTGCAGCTCAAGAGAGAGTATATGGAGAAGGAGGTGGAGCTCGAGAAGGAGCTCGATGCCGCTCTCACGTTTCTGATGGAGAAGCACGAGCCAGACACCTTCAAGGCTTCTAGCTCCAGCTCGTGAAGATCGCCATACAATTTCAGCTCAGAGCAATTTAAGCCCGACTAGGAGACCTGGACCTATGTGGGTGTCTTATGGCCAATATCATGAAACTTAAACATGCTGGAATGTCAAGGTCTGTAGCATGTGCTACCAACATGTAATGACTGCGTCGAAACCTTAAATGTGTATGGATTATATTGTCACCTTGCTCTGCTTCCACCCTCTGCTTCAAAATCAAAGCCTCCCTCATTTTCTAACGAACCCTAGCCAAGAGTTTCTTGCAATTCTATTAGAAAATAAAATAAAGTCTGGCACCAGACTGAAAACCATACATACGTTCAGCTGTGCCCAGTCCATGAACGTTCAATGGCTGCCGCCCCAAAAGCCGCCTCCCACACCGGCAAAACGACAATGCATGATATGCAATCCACCATCACCTACCTGGCCCCCGAGGCTGCTCGACTCATTTTCCCAAGGCCAAACCTTGAGTTTTCATCTGAAAGAACACAAGGCCATGATGGTGGGTGGTTGGAGCTTCACAACAATGCCTGCAAGAGGGAACGACGTCAAAAAACATCATCGTCGCCGACAATCATCAGAGTCAGGCCTCTTTTGGTTCATAGGATAGGATTATCGTAGGAATAGGAATTTTATAGAAAATGATATGACATGTATCTCAAATCCTATGAGTAGGAATAGGAAACGAGATGTCATTTGGTTGACAACAAAGGAATTTTTCCATTGAGTTTAGGCTCATTTTTATTTTCCTATGAAATATGGAGGATAGGAATCAATCCTATGTAAGAATAGGAATCTATTCCTATGAACCAAAGGGCTTTAAAGGAAAAAATCCTATAAGAATCCTATCCTCTAAAATTCCTATGAAATTCCTTCAAACCAAAAAAGGCCTCAAAGTTAGGGTTTCACCTGGAACTTATCCGACAGTGCAGCCGGCCAAGCCGGCCAATCAACCGTACTCAAGCTTCTGGACACTTGTATGCCGCCAAACATGCTTGCATGGCGGGAGATGCCTCAAGCCATCGCCCACGCTGACCTCGCGACCCAGAGCGCCCGTTGCGCCTCCTCATGCTTGGAGTCGCTGCTCCTGTGCACAAACACGACCCCGAGTCAACGTGAAGCCTATTGTGAGATCAACCAGATCTATGCCCAATGCCTCCCGCCACATTACACTGCAAAACCAAATCAAGTTAGCTGCTACTGTTGCAATACCCACCGTCCCACCCCGAAACCAGACTCACGAGCCCAGCCATGCATGCCAGCCAGCCGACCACCGCCGTCAACAAAAGAGAATGCTCCGTAGTGGAGGCCGACGGCAGCGACGATAAGAGGGCAAGGAAGGAGGGGTCTGGTGGAGCCGTGGAGGCGACACTAGGGTTTCCACCTCGTGTTGCATGGGAGAGAGACACAAGGGGAGGGTTCAAATACAACTCTCTCTCTCTCTCTCTGTGTGTGTGTATACCTAGGAGTTAAGTTAAATATACCGAATGTAATCTCTTGTGCTCGTCTATCATATATAAGCACATACGAGTCCCGCTGCTTTTTGAATAGTTTAGATTGCTTACCACATGTGTCACATGGTCCTTGCTATTGGATACAACAAACTCTTTACCCAATTTCACAAGGTGAAAATACGGACACTTCCATACTGCATATGACATGTCACGAAAACAACGATAAGCTAACAACACTACCGTCTGATTCCAACACAAGAATCACACCTCTAGTGTTAGACTTCGTATTGTAGTCTTACTGTGTAATCCATACCGTATTGGTATAGGACTTGTATGACACCATTATATATATGTGATAGGCCATCCATAGAGGGACGAGCCAGTTCCCCCAAAATCTTTGTTTTACATGGTATCAGAGTCTAACCTAGGTCCTACACCCCACCCCACCGCCACCGCATCCGAAACCCTAAACCCTAGGGCTGAACCGCCGGCACCATGACTGCTTCCGCCTCGGGCGCCGCCAGCTCCGGGTCGATCCCTGCGTTGCTTGCCGCCCTCCTCAACATACCAACTCATCCTCTGGCTCCGTCGGTGCCCCAGTTCTTCAGCACCACTGCTGTCAGCTCCATGTTTTCCGCGCCGATCCCGCCGCTGTCGCCCGCAACCTCCGGTGACGTGTTGTTGGTTCTTCCTGTGCCATCCGTGGCCTCAACCGGCTCCTCCTCGACACTTGTCGTCATCCCGGTGGCCTCGGGGGAGGTCCTACCCGCGGTGCCACCTGTGGCCTCGTTCACGGCCCCGCCCGCAGCCGCGATCCTGACCCTGCCCGCGTCGTCACCCGCGACGTCGGTCGCTGCCGTGGTCCCCGTCGCGGCTCCGCCGCCCACCGCCCCTGCTGCTGGCGTCATTATGCCCACCGGGCCGTTCCACTTCGACAACTTGATCGCCATTAGACTCAAGCCGGACAACTACTTGTTCTGGCGAGCCAAGGTCTTACCGCTGCTCCGCAGCCGGTCTCTCCTAGGGTTTTTTATTGATGGTTCGCTATCGTGTCCTCGCAGGTCATCCCTACCATCCATGGTCCGGCCATCAACCCGGAACACCGTATGTGGGTGCAGCAGGACCAGGCGATTCTTTCTGCCATCCAGGGTTCCCTCGGCGGTTGGGTCGCCAGCCTCTGCCTCTTCGCCGCCACCTCTATGGACGCCTGGACGACCCTGGAGCATGCCTTTGCTAAGGTCTCTACCTCCCGCTCGATGGCCCTTCGCAGCGAGCTCGCCGACATCAAGAAGCTAGACTCCTCTGCCACGACCTACTTCAACAAGATGAAGGTGTTGGCGGATACACTCACCTCCATCGGTCGGCAGCTCAGCGACGAGGAGTTCGCTGGCTTTGCCATCAAAGGTCTCGACGCCAACTACAACAATCTCGCCGAGGCTGTTCACAACGTCAAGCCAGCGATGCCCCCGCACGAGCTCTACTCACGCCTCCTCTTCACCGAGAAACGCGTTGAGGCTCGTCGTACCTCCACCACCATCACCGCACAGCCGGCGGCCTTCTGGGCTTCTCGCGGCCAGCGCTCCCCCGCTCTGTCGCCTGGCAAGGCCGCCCACCCCCTGCATTAACCCTGGGTGGGGGTCCGAACTCTCGGGTGGTGTGCCAGCTATGTGGTCGTGAACGCCATGTCGCCTCCAAGTGTCACCGCCGCTTTCAGAGAAGCTTCCTTGGCATCGGCGATGACGGCAAGGGCAACGAGCTCCAGTTTTCCATGGCAGACTTTGGAGCCCCCGCTGCCGCCTCGGCTTCCCACCTCACTACCACCCCGACCGCCCACATCGCCACCAAGGGAAAGGACCCGCGCATCGAACAGGGGTACACGCCGTCCTATCCTGTTGATCCAGCCTGGTACATGGACACCGATGCCACGGATCACATGATGGACGAGCTCAACAAACTCTCCACCTACCAGCCCTACTATGGGCACGATCAGGTTCACACTGCCAATGGTGTAGGTATGCCCATCTCTCACATTGGCCAAGCATCTCTTTTAACTAGTCATCCTTCTAGGCAGCTTCATCTTCGTAATGTTTTGCGGGTTCCCTCGGTGACTCGTAATCTTTTATCTGTCCCTAAGCTCAACCTTGATAATCATGTCCTATGTGAATTTCACCCTTTTAATCTTTTTATTAAGGACCGAGCAACCCGAGACGTTTTGCTTAGTGGTCGCTTGAGCCAAGGCTTGTACCGTTTGGAGGATCCATCCGCCCCGTACGTCTTCAGCGGTGTTCGTGTGTCGCCTTCCCAATGGCACTCTCGTTTTGGTCACCTTGCCACACACATCGTTTGCCACATACTCCACCGCCATGGGCTGCCATTAGAGTCTAGCAATAAAGAGATGTCCGTGTGTGATGCCTGTCAACAAGGCAAAAGTCATCAACTACCTTTTGTTTCATCTACTAGAGAAGTTAAGAGTCCTCTTGAAATTGTGTTTTCTGATGTGTGGGGTCCGGCACAAACATCTGTTAGTGGTCACAACTACTATGTCAGTTTTGTTGATGCCTATAGTCGTTTCACATGGCTTTATCTTCTCAAGCGTAAATCTGATGTGTTTGATATATTCATTCAGTTTCAATTGCATGTTGAACGTTTACTCAAGTATAAAATTATCTATGTTCAGTCAGATTGGGGGGGGGGGCGAATATCGCAACCACAACACCTTCTTTAATAAGATTGGGATCTCCCATCGTTTATCATGCCCACATACACATCAGCAGAATGGCGTTGTTGAGCGCAAACATCGCCATATAGTTGAAGCCGGCCTCACACTTCTTGCTCATGCTTCTGTATCTTTTCGCTTTTGGAGTGATGCTTTTGCCACCGCGTGTTTTCTCATTAACAGATTACCTACGCGTGTTCTTAATATGAAAACTCCTATTGAGCTTCTTTTGGGTGAAACTCCTGACTATACCTTTTCCAAGGTGTTCGGGTGTGCCTGCTGGCCTCATCTTCGTCCTTATAATGATCGCGAACTTGAGTTTCGCTCCAAAAAGTGTGTGTTCTTGGGGTATAGTTCTCTCCACAAAGGCTACAAGTGTCTCCATGTCCCAACAAATCGAGTCTTCATCTCTTGGGATGTTGTTTTCGATGAGAACGTCTTCCCGTTTTCTGCCATGCCTCAATCATCTATCATGGCACCATCTATGCATTCATCTCCTCTTATGCCTGGCCAATTTGAAAATGTTGCATATTCGCCTGTGTTGTTACCTAATCATGGTGCATGAACTGGACGCGGAGTTCGCCTGGAACTTCTCCCTGACGGACCCACTACGCCACCCGTGGCACACGGCGATCGGTCGGTGCATACGCCTGCACTACCTCCAGCCCTCGACTCCGTCTCAGGAGCCCTGTCTACCACTCCGACTGGGCCGGAGCTTGCATCGGATACTGTGGTGGATAGGTCGGAGCTCACAACGGAGCGGCCTTCGTCGCCGCCTCCT
Source organism: Triticum urartu (assembly GCF_003073215.2). Taxonomy (NCBI): domain Eukaryota; kingdom Viridiplantae; phylum Streptophyta; class Magnoliopsida; order Poales; family Poaceae; genus Triticum; species Triticum urartu. The sequence continues at coordinate 36,153 of NW_024113644.1, forward strand.
CGCCTAGCTTCTCCTCCGTCGTCACCCCCGCCATCTGCACGGGCGTCGCTGCCGCCTACGTCGCCTGGGCCTGCAGCGACTCACACGCCGCCCGGGCCAACATCGCCGGGCCTGCCGTCGCCCGGGCCATCTTCGCTGGCGTCCCCTGGCCCGGCCTCGCCTGCTCCGGAGGCCTCGCCCGCTCCGGATGTCCCGCCGGCCCCGCCTGCCCAGGTGTTCGCTGCTCCACGGCGTCCACACACACACAGTCGCAGTGGCATTGCTCGTCCCAAGGAACACACCGATGGCACGGTCACATACCTTGCTACTTTCCTGGCTCATGTTGTGGATGATCCAACCGCCGAACCACGCAGTTATCAAGCCGCTATGAGTATCTCACACTGGTGGGCTGCTATGGAACAAGAATATCATGCTCTTTTGGAGAATAAGACCTGGACACTTGTTCCCCCTCCACCTCGTGTCAACATCATCGATTCGAAGTGGGTTTTCAAGGTGAAGAAACATGTTGATGGCTCCACTGAGCTCTACAAAGCGCGTCTCGTGGCTAAGGGCTTTAAACAGCGTCAGGGTCTGGATTACGAGGATACATTCAGTCCAGTTGTCAAGCCTACCACCATTCGACTTCTTCTGTCTCTGGCAGTTTCTTGTGGATGGTCTCTCCGCCAGCTTGACGTGCAAAACACTTTTCTTCATGGATTGCTTGAAGAGGAGGTTTACACGAGGCAACCACCTGGATTTGTTGATCACACTCAGCCTCATCATCTCTGTCGTCAGACCAAGGCTCTCTATGGACTGAAACTGGCACCTCGTGCCTGGCATGCTCGTTTGGCTTCAGCTCTACGCACTCATGGATTCATTCCTTCGACAACTGATACTTCGCTATTCATGTTTCAGCGACCGAGTTTGACCATGTACCTCCTTGTGTACGCGGATGATATTGTCCTGGTTAGCTCCTCTCCGACGATAGCTGATGCTCTTGTGACTGTGCTTGGTCGTGATTTCGCAGTTAAGGATTTGGGAAAACTTCATTTCTTTCTGGGTATTGAAGTCGCTCATCAGTCTCGTGGCAGTTTGGCTCTCACCCAGAAGAAGTACTCTCTTGATCTCTTGAGTCGTCCTGCTATGCTCAAGTGCAAGACTTCACCTACACCCATGTCCTCCACTGACAAACTTTCAGCTGATGATGGTACTCTTCTATCTCCTGTGGATGCTACTAAGTACAGGAGTATCGTTAGTGGCCTGCAGTATCTGACGATCACGCATACTGTTCTCTCCTTTGCGGTTAACAGGGTGTGCCAATATCTTCATGCACCTACTAATGTGCAATGGTCTGCTATGACGCGCATACTGCGCTATGTGCGTCTCACTGTCTCCTTTGGTCTTCACCTGCGCCCCGGTTCTTCCGGAGTTCTTTCTGCATTCTCGGATGCTGATTGGGCTGGGTGTCTAGATGACAGGCGATCTACGGGGGGACATGTTGTGTTCTTGGGGCCTAATAATATCGCCTGGAGTGCACGCAAGCAAGCCACTATTTCCCGCAGCAGCACAGAGGCCGAGTACAAGTCAGTTGCCAATGCAACTGCCGAACTCATATGGATTGAGTCCCTACTTCGAGAGCTAGGAGTTGCTCAGCCACATCCTTCGGTCCTTTGGTATGACAACATCGGTGCTACGTTTCTGTCAGCAAACCCGGTGTTCCATACACGAACCAAACACATTGAGATTGACTATCATTTTGTGAGAGAACGTGTCGTATAGAAGCTACTACAAGTCAGGTTTATCTCTTCAAAAGATCAACTTGCAGACATCTTCACCAAGCCTCTACCTTCTCCCATGTTTGAGGCCTGTAGGCGCAATATCAACCTCCTAGATGCTTCAGGAGTGAGTTGAGATTGAGGGAGGGTGTTAGACTTTGTATTGTAGTCTTACTGTGTAATCCATACCGTATTGGTATAGGACTTGTATGACACCATTATATATATGTGATAGGCCACCCCATAGAGGGACGAGCCAGTTCCCCCAAAACCTTTGTTTTACATCCAGTAACAAATTTGAGATATGGACAAAGAATATGCACACACAAATACATAAGCACAAAGATGAAAAGACCAAAGAACATGGTACTTACAAAGATACCCACATGCAACACACTGCTCGGGCGAACATATTAGTGAGAATCACGCGAACATATTAGTGAGAATCACACGTCGCTCTTGATGGCGGAGCTGTAGCCCGTGCGGTCGTCATAGAACTTGGACCATAGCATGACACCACCGTACTTTGGAGAGCCCTTGATGAGCGGCAGCACACGTGAGGTGAGCTCTCCGGCAGGGACAAACCCCGTGCCTGCCGCGTCCTTGGAGGCTGGCAACCCCAGGAAGATCTTCACGGCCGGCACCGACTCCCACTTCTTCCACGCATCCATGAATGCCCTGCGTCCCGCACTGAACTGGCATTCCTCGTTGTTGTAGAACTGCACCCACACAAAGTCAAACAGTCCCGTGTTGATCGCACCGCTGTCCCATTCATCCGGGAATGGGCACTGCGGAGCCGCGCTCAGCAAGACGGTCTTGCCTCCGTTCTTTCCCAAATTCTTCAGGTCAGTGGCAAGATCGTTCCAGAACTTGGCGCTGCCTTGCTCGATGTCAAAGTCAATGCCGTCGAGCATGACATCGCCGAGGGGACCTGACGAGGACGCACCACCCAGGTAGTTGTTCCAGAGGTACATGGCAACTTGCCGTGCGTCGCCGGGGGACGAGAGACCGTAACTACCGTCACCACCGCCGATGGAGAGCAGGACTTTCACGCCGCGGCTCTGGCACTCTTTGATGTCCTTGCTCTGGCTTCTGCATCCACCGGAGGAAGGGTCGCAGTGGCTGGCAAGGTTCAGCTGCGGCGTCTGGCTCTTGCCGAATTTCGGGAGAAAAGCGAGGATGACGAACTCATAGTTCCCCGACGCGCACGTCTCAGCCAACGATGCCTCGCCGTCGTTCTGGCCCCAGTACACGGCGATACTGCCAGCATGACACGTGGCAAGGAGTGCCACGAAGAGGGTGGCAGTGAGCTGGAAAGGGGTGAGAGAACGGCTCGCCATTGTTGGGATCAATCTGCGTGTGCCTGTGCAAGTAGCCTAGTACAGGACGGTGGAGACTAGTGAGGACTTATCTGTGTTTTGCATTGTGATTACTATTGCGTATGTTTGGATTTTATAGTGTCTTGAAGGAGCGTCATGGACGCTTTTTTAGTGGCTTTCGTGCCGTCTCACGTCCGCTTCTGCATCTGGATTTAATTAACTATATATGGTAGTAGAGTGGTTACGGTTAAGTAAAGTTGAGGGTAGAAAATTTCCGTTTGCGGTGGGTTGTTTCCTTGCTTAATTTACTCTGACAGATTAGTGAAACGGACTGCGTTCAAATCGCAAATGCTGCACCGTACTCAACGAAACTCCTCTGTTTCCTGTGCCGGTAGAGTGCCGGACAGAACGTATATGCAGCTTCAAGCACCCTCGACGGTCATTGACAGCTTTGTAAAAGGAGTAAAATGCATCGGCGGTCGGCGGTCATCGTGCTTTGTCGAAAATTCACTTTGATCATTATACTCCAGAATACAGTCAATATACTCTCTCCGTCCTATAATATAAGAACGTTTTAATACTAGTGTAGTGCCAAGAACGTTTTTATATTATGGGACAGAGGAAGTATATGCTTTTAGATGATTATACTCGGCGATCATATAATCATTGAAATGCGTATATAGTGACTAAAGTAAGCTTTCGACACAAGTATGACACCAGATGCATTTTACTCTAAAAAAAATTGAACTTGAGGCAAAAGATTTGCTCTATGCAGTAAATGAGAAAGAAATTGACATGGTAGATCATGCGGAAAAAAATTGAAGAAAAGACTTTCCTCGGAAAAATATGGCCCAAGCATCGATGACATATTTTTTACGCATTCCTCTTTCATGTACCATGTGTGCCCTAGCCAAACTTTAATCATGTGCCAAATTCTCAATGCCTAGCAGCATTCGAAAAGGAGTCTGGCCACCATTTTTTGACATTCTTTTGCATAAGGAGAAGAGACAACAAATACAGGCCACCTTCATTCGAGCCAATCGGCCATCCAAACACGATTTTTGGATGATTAACACAGGGAAACAAATTCCCAAATCTACGAAGGGTGTCATTCATACAAGTTGAGGTTGCTCTGGAAATTGCACATTGTAGGATGAGGCTGTAGAGTATTGACAAGAAGGAGAAAGCTCCAAAAGAATATAATCACATGTGTCTGTATTTAGTTAATTTTTTTGACGAGGCAACATTTCGTTAAGCAAGATGATACCCCGACACGTTGTTGTGAGAATGTTTTGCAATATTTCAATGTGATTTGGTTGTATTGAACATGAATATTTGGAGTAATAGTATGAGTACTAAACTAAAGATACATATGATTTATTGTGTCTGATTGTTGTATAGTTGTAAAAATATGTATTAAATATAAATGGCATAATAGTATGACAATTATCATGCATGTTTGCATGTTGAGTAGACTTTTTTTAGAGCAAAAGGGCACGCAGCCCCGGTTCCATTGCAAGCAACAAAACCAGTGTGACAAGCATTCACCAATACAGCCCGCGGAGCACAGCACACCAAGCTGTCTCAGCAAGAAACACAAAACTATCCTGGAGCTGAACTACACCAAGCTAACATAGAAAGCAACCCTCAAGTCTACTGGAACAAAAGAAAAAAAAATTAAAAGGTACACAGGGGGAGTTTACATCTTGTGCTCTCTCTATTCAAAACAGAAAGAGAGTAGCAACATCAGCATCAATCTTCTTTTTTCAGTTTCGCCCCCACGTGCAGCTTGAAAGGATCAACCGGGGTCTGGCCACATCAGCATATGAGGATTTCTGGCAAGCTTCTCGAGGTTTTTCACCACAGCAGAGACCTGGATTTTTGCATCGTTTGAGAACAGAACCTCCCATGCTGCTAGCTCCATAGCCACCTGTCTCCATATTTTCTGCATTCCAGACCACACAGAGCGATTGAAACACAGGCTATTCCTGATTTTCCAGAGAGACCACATAACAGCTGCATGTAAAGCATTCACAACTGCATGTTTCTTATTGGAAACCCACCAAGCCGCAAGTTTCTCAATATCAGAGACCTTGCCAACTCCTGACATGTCTCCAATAACTCTCCAGAGTTCAATCGACACTACACATTCAAAAAAAAATGCTGGCAAGATTCTGGCTCAGAGCAAAACATGCAGGTCATGTCAGGGACATGCTGCCTTTTAACAAGATTATCTTTGGTTAAAATCTTGTTATTATAGACCAGCCAAAGGAAAATTTGTACTCTAGGGACAATCTTCAGCTTCCACACATACTGTGTAATGGACGGGGAGGATTCCCCTAAAGTTCACAATGTTGTAAAAAGATTTAACTGAATATTGCCCATTTGCACTGTACTTCCATACTGGAGTATCCTCACAATCTTTAAAGGTAATAGTACTAGCAATAGAGACAAGGTCCATCCAGTCAGAGATTTGATCACCCCCTAGACACCTCCTAAAGGTGATCTTAAGATCAATCCCATCCCATATTTTATATATAGAAATGTTATGATCATTAGCCAAAGAATATAGATCCCAAAATTGAGTGGATAGTGGCGCATTACCAAACCACTCATCCTCCCAAAAACGAATCTTCTTGCCATTCCCCACAACCCAGGAGTACCCCAACTTAGAGGCTTTAATGGCCCATAAAATACCTTTCCAGAGAGGGGAGGCCCCATTGCTGGAGCAAGCAAAAATATTTGGTTTACTAGTGTTGTACTTGTCATCAATAATAAGTTTCCAAATCTTATTATCTCCAGAAAAGTATCTTTTAGCCCAAGAAGCAAGGAGGCATAAGTTCATATCAGCAATATTAGTAACAGCAAGACCACCATGTTCCTTCTTAAGGGCAACAGTCCCCCATGAAGTAAGATGGTATTTATGATGTCCTTCATAATCATCCCAGAAGCAATTAGCTAGCTGCGAGTTAATGAGAGTGGTTGCCCATTTTGGGAGTTTAATTACCCCCATCAAATAGGCAGGGATGCTAGCCAAATTAGATTGGACTAGCACACGTCTCTTACCTATGGATAAGAGACGTCCCCTCCACCCTGAGGCTTTCTTAAGAATCTTATCTACTAGGGGTTGTAGATCTTCTCTCTTCAACTTAGCATAATGAAGAGGAGCACCTAAATATTTAATTGGGAACACACCTAATCTACACCCCAAAGTTTGGGCAAAAAGTTGGGCCTCATCCCCATCTACATTTATGGGAACCAAGTCACATTTGTGAAAGTTAATTCTCATGCCAGACATTTGCTCAAAACATGACAGGAGCCATTTGAGATTTTTGGCATGATCTAAATTCTTGCTCATGAAAAGAAGAGTATCATCTGCATACTGCATACTGCATACTGATGACCCCAAAAGGTTTGGTGTTTGGGAAAACACCAGAAATCAAATTATACCTGGCTGCTTCAACTAACATTCTAGTGAATGCATCAGCAACCACATTGAAAAGTAAAGGGGAAATAGGATCACCCTGTTTCACCCCTTTACCTGTGATAAAGAAGTCACTATTGGTGTCATTAACTCTGACACCAATAGATCCATTAACTATTAGAGTTCTAATTCTCTCAATCCATTTAGGGCTAAAGCCTCTACTGGATAACACTTCAAAAAGGAAATCTCTATTTATCATGTCATAAGCTTTCTCATAGTCAAGTTTGAAAACAAAACCAGGAAGTTTAGAGGAGGCCAAAGAGTGCACAATCTCATGAGCAGCAACTATGCTCTCCATAATGAACCTCCCTTTCATAAAGGCAGTTTGGTTTTGTAAGATAATATCATCACACACTGGACCAAACCTATTTGTACATCATTTAGAAAAAAAATTAAAACTACAATTAGTCATGGCAAGAGGTCTAAATCTTTCTAGTCTAACGGCATTTGGTTCTTTAGGAACCAAAGTAAGAAGGGAGAAATTAAGCCTATATAAATCAAGCTCCCCTTTTTCCCAGTCTGCAAAAAGAGCAAGCAAGTCTGGCTTAATCAAATCCCAAAAGTGCTGATAAAATAAAAAGGAGAAGCCATCTGGGCCTGGGGCCCCTTCAGCATAAGAGCCAAAGATAGCAGCCTTGATTTCTTCCTCAGAAAAAGGAGCATCAAGTTTTTCATTATGAGCCCTGGAAACTATCCCATCCTCTCCCCAAAACCCTTTTTTGAGGTGAATATTAAGTTTGGGGGTAAAGCCAAATAGTTTTTTATAGAACTGAACAGTAAGGTCAAGTATACCTTTGGGGTCTTCAACAGGTCCATCCTCTCCTTCCAGGATTGCAATCTGTTTTTTCCTTCTTTTTTGGTTTGCAACAACTTGAAAGTATCATGTATTTAGCTCCCCCTCCAGTACTTCTCTCTCTCTAGATGTTTGTCTGGCCTTAATTTCTTCCCTCCTCCATATGTCCTGCAGCTCACCTGAAATATTTTTCATTTTTTTCTATGCATGGTTGCACGTAGAGGTGTGTATTTTCTCATGCATATTGCCTGCTGAGGTGACATGTTTGAATGTCGAGAAAAATAGACTAGCGAAGACCGAAGACTAGCTATTTAGATATAAAAGATTTGGAAGGCGATAATCTTCAAAAATTCCTCAATATGATGCCCCAGAAGCCTTCGGTCTAGTCATTTTGATGGACCTATGCATTTCCTTAAAGCACATTATTAACTCACTAGTTTTCCCCTCTCTTTTTTTTGCAGATGGCATAGGTTGGTGGAGTGATATCTTAAAGTCAATGCCCATTAGCCCACCCACATCCCAAAAGTAAGCTCCCCCTTCCATCCATTTTTACGGCCATTTAGGTGTAGAAGGGTTCCATGTCAGCATCGTCTCAAGGGTTTCCATTCGATTTTGAAGGTAGTTTTGTCATTCGAACATGTGCTCAACATATTAGTGCACATTGTGGAACCAACCGGGATTTAGGTAAGCTAGACTAATGTAAAAAAGAGTTTTCTACCACGTAAACCAATAATATCATCCTATTATAGAGCACAAGATTACCACTAGATGCGCAGACCCAGTAGAAGTAGAGATGATGACTAGCGTTGGTGTTGCGTCCTTGTGGTGTCCCTCGTGTTGTCTGTCCTAGCATCATAGAAGTGATGCCTAAAATTATCACGTGTATAAGGTGGAACATAACACGGCAGCTTGCTAGATTCAATCACAAGACTTGGGTGTGGAGTTGGTGACAGCTGGAGTTTCCCAAATCCCTTATCAGCCAATCAATCAAGTAGCTCTTAACCAATCCATACTTCTCCATTTATATAGATCTTCTTACATGGGCCGCAACACCCATAACCCAATGGAAAACGCTTCAAATCAGCCAGCAGATTTAACGCACACGTCGACAGTCTTCGCGACCGTCTGATCAGTGCATGATCATGCGGCGTACAACACCCCTCCCTATCGCACGTGTGGTTTGCAACATCGGCCTTATTGCAAACAACAGAGCACAACACATGGCATGTTGCAGACCGACCAATCCATCTGCCTACTTGTTGCTTCGCCCCATCCACAACCACCCAAGTCAGGGAGATGCGCCCCGCGATGGCCGATCTCCGACGACCACCAGCGAGGTCGCCGGGCCCCACCACGCGCCTCCTCTCCTCCTTGTCAGCGCCACCGGAGCTGCCCCTTCCTCAACCCTTCAGTAGAGCCCCGCCTATAGTTCGTGGACGCTCGAGCGCCTCCATGTCGGATCTCCACCGCCAAACGCCTCCCCGCCACTGGATCAACTGATCCAACAAGATCCTACACGCCGGCGCAAAGCGCCGCCAACCTTGTCATCATACTGTCACGCAGGCAGTAGCCACAACCACCACGTCGTTCATCTATGCTCACCCCTCTCGGCCCGGTCGTGGGCCGTCTTCAGCCCGCCATGGGAAAAAGGTTAGGGAAGGTGATGTTTCTACAACGTGAGCTATGTTGCTACTTTTTTGCAACAAGGGTATTGTTGCATGAATATAGAGAAGAAAATCGAAGATACTATTGCAATTTTTTGCAATAAGGGTCTTGTTACAGAAATATTTTGCAACAAAGGCCTTGTTGTAGGAAAGTAGATAAGCAGAACGATCGGGAAAAATAGATAAAAAGAAACGATTGGACGGCTCGTGATCCGGTTGATCTTTTAAAAAGATCACCTGCCTAGCACGGCCCTAACCCAACATGACTTCATTCACTTATCTACTCAGATCGAATTAGAGTGGGGGTTGCCCCCTTAAGTGTGTGTCCCCATACATTCTTGACCAGTTACACATGTCATGAGCAGCCCACGTAAATTCAATCGACCCTCGAGAACCTAGTCAGGCCCGAGTACACTACTCGAACTCTGACTTACTCTAACTTCGACCATAATTGGTAGTGGCCCCTAGAAGGATGTGCCAACTCATAAGTGCTCACAAAGTTATGTAGAAGAACCTCACAATGTGTCATATGTTGTATATGTTGCCGAATCCACTATGAGTATTTGGAATCCTTGTCGAGTGGCTCAACATCTCCTGAACTCATGATATAGATTCCTCGATAAAGTTAGCACTTAAAGTTGGCTACACAGCCATGCATCATTTTAGTCTTGCCAATCGAGAGGCCCAAGACTCATCTCTCCAAGTCTGAGGGGAAAATCCTATTTTGGTCGGCCATGCCTCGCGGAATGCTTGGCAGCAAGCTCTAAAATTACCTTTATGACAATTCAGTTACATACAAGTATTGATAAAACCTAAGAAGGCCTATTCAATATTCACATCCCGAGAATGCATGGCGACCTTAGGTGTAGATCATGGCATATACACTATTCTTCAGACCAACAAATGACAATTCACACTGCATCTCAACATAGGTATGTCACACACTATGTTCTACCAACGCAAGTCATATTATCATAATGATATCACATATACTCACGACCTACGAAACAAGGTCATCGACAAATGATAAGCTAATCTTCAAATACGTCCGCTCATATCCTCAATGGCTAGCAATTGTTATCATAACATCATACAATAAAGAGTTTCACAAAAACTAAAGTATTCACCAACCTATGTCAAGATTGATATTGGAGGACAATATTAGTAAATCATGGATACATGGGAGCATAATCATCACTATAATTGCCTCTAGATCATATTCCCAACCAAACATGTGACGTAAGGCCAAGGTTTGATAAATGAAGATGAGGCAACCTATTTTGTCTGTGCTATGCAGATAACTTTCTCATATGGTAAAACAACCACTCATGTTCTCTTATGTTATGTACCTCTGTAAAAAAAATTGTTGTTTGAATAGTGTTTTGGGCTTTGTTGGCTAGTTCAGTTGTATTGTATACTTTGTACTTCAGAAATTTTGGAAAATAAATCTGGCCGGTTGCTCTCCCTTCGTCGTCCCACAAAATATTAGAGTCTCTTTTGTCTCTTGAGATATGCAAATGATTTGTTGATGCCCCGCAAGTGCACAGGAATAATTGAATCAAAATTACAGGGAAGTATTTTCCAAAAACTTATTATTCTTTAAAAAGAATAATAACTTTCTTCTAGTTTTGGTTCTAGCTCTAGTTCAAGTTCAACACCGTCTAGTATAAAATATCTTCTAGTTGCAAGATGGCGAAATTTATTATTCTTAAAAAGTCGACGAGTCATATTGTCGGTTAATGGTATTCAAACCGAGGGACCAATATTGAACTAGAACCACAGTTGATTCACGAAATATTGTATACTTACTTTTCTATAGAATCAAAAGCAGTGTAGTGCATTATGAAAAATATGGAGTTCAAAATTTGATGCAATATGGGACTTGGTTCAAAGAAACTATACTGTGTTTTTATTCATATATATTCACATATGGCAATATCTGATGTCATCTCAAACAATTAACACACGATCCTATGACACATGACACAAGACACACAATAATAACAACTCAACCAAACCAAACACACTAGTGAGAACTATCACACATCGCTCTTGATGGCAGAGCTATAGCCGGTTTGGTCATCATAGAACTTGGACCATAGCATGACACCACCGTACTTTGAAGAGCCCTTGATGAGCGGCAACACACGCGAAGTGAGCTCGCCGGCAGGGACGAACCCCGTGCCCGCCGCGTCCTTGGAAGCCGGAAGCCCCAAGAAGATCTTCCCGGCCGGCACTGACTCCCACTTCTTCCATGCGTTCATGAAGGCCCCCTGTCCCGCACTGAACTGGCATTCCTCGTTGTTGTAGAACTGCACCCACACGTAGTCGAACAGTCCCGTGCTGATCGCACCGCCGTCCCATTCATCCGGGAACGGGCACTGCGGTGCCGCGCTCAGCAATACGGTCTTGCCTCCGTTCTTTCCCAAATTCTTTAGGTCAGTGGCAAGATCGTTCCAGAACTTGGCGCTGCCTTGCTCGATATCAAAGTCAATGCCATCGAGTGCGACGTCGCCGAGGGGACCGGACGAGGATGCACCGGCCAGGTAGTTGTTCCAGAGGTACAAGGCAACTTGCCGTGCGTCGCCTGGAGAAGAGAGGCCATAACTACCATCGCCGCCGCCGATGGAGAGCAGGACTTTAACGCCCTGGCCCTGGCACGCTTTGATGTCCTTGCTCTGGCCTCTGCATCCACCGGAGGAAGGGTCGCAGTGGCTGGCTAGGTTCAGTTGCGGCGTCTGGCCCTTGCCGAATTTTGGGAGAAAAGCGAGGATGACAAATTCATAGTTCCCAGATGCACACGTCTCGGCCAGCGATGCCTCACCGTCGTTCTGGCCCCAGTACACGGCGATGCTACCGGCGTGGCACGTGGCAAGGAGTGCTAGGAAGAGGATGGCAGTGAGCTGGAAGGGGGGGGGAGAGAACGGCTCGCCATTGCTCGAATCAATCGGCGCGTGCCTGTGCAAGTAGTCTAGCCTAGTAGAGGAAACGGTGGAGACTAGTGAGGAGACGTGCTCTGTGCTTTGCGTTCTGATGGCTATGGCGCCTGTTTGGATTTTGTAGTGTCTTGACGGAGCATCATGGACGCTTTTTTAGTGGCTTTCGTGCCGTCTCACGTCCGCTTCTGCATCTGAATTTAATTACCTATGGTAGTAGAGTGGTTACGGTTAAGTAAAGCTGAGGGTAGAAAAGTTCCGTTTGCGGTGGGTTGTTTCCTTGCTTAATTTACTCGGACAGATTAGTGAAACTGATTGTGTTCAAATCGCAAACGCTGCACCGTACTCAACCCAAACTCCTGTGTTTCCTGTCCCGGCAGAGTGCCGGCCAAAACGTATACGCAGCTTGAAGCACCCTCGACTGCCCAAAGGACAGTACTAGGCGTCGGTGCGCTGGCCCAAATTTAGGCCGGCCACACCCTGTACGTCTGATTAAAACTCTTTTAGCCGTCAGATTTAGGACGCTTTCATCCCCACCATGCCGTTCTCTACTATGCAAATCACGCGAGCACACATAGCGGGTGCGAGCACCATGGACGAGCGACCTGACCCGCCGGATCTCCACCGCTCGCCGCCTCTCTCCGCGGCTCCAATTCGCCGTCCTCCTCATCTCCCGTCGTTTCAGCACCACCCCTTGACAGATGCATCTTTGCCAAACGTCGGATGCAGCAACTCGCGCCGGCGCCGCCCATCATAGCACAACGTTGCCGCCACGGTCGACCTGCACCACTTGATTCCAGCTAAAAAACACATCTCAGCCCAAAAAAGAACTCCGGTGGGTAATTGCAGCAAAACCAAAAATTGGTTCCAGCAAAAAAACAAAAAGGTTTCCAGCGAATCGACTTGAGCACCTAGCAAACCCAGTAAATTGCTTGAAGCAAGAAAATTCACGATTCCTGCAAAAATTAATACGGTTCCAGCAAAAATGCTCGCCGCCGCCTGATCGTAGCAAATAATCTCAAGCGGCAAGAAACTCGTCGTAGCAAAATCATTTGCCGGTTCCAGCCAAAAAAAGACCCGGTTCCAGCAAAAAATGACCTGGTTCCAGCAAAGAAGATGAATTAAGCTGGGCAAAAGCTGGAACTGGTGATTGGAAAAGTTTTAATCAGCTGAAAAAAAGCTACAACAGTTGAGTTTGAATTGACACTGGAAATCCAAAAAAGCTACAACCGGCTGAATAAAAAGCTACAACCGGTGATTTGGTAAGCTGGAACCGGCGATTTGGAAAAAATATATGCAAAAATCACATATATTTGGACCAAAGCTGGATCTAAAAGTGATTTAAAAAAGATTCCACCGGTTAAGCAGAAAGCTGCTATACCAGCGATTTAAAGAGCTACAACCGCGTGGGCAAATCGAAGATAGAAGAAATCTTCCACCGGTGACATGGGAAGATTTAATTGAAGCTGGGGATCGCCGGAGTTCCGCGGACATGGAACGGTAGCCGACGGCGACTTGCAGCTCACAGCAAAAAGTCTCCACTGCCGCCGCAGGCGCAACATCGCCAGAGAGCCCGCGGTGGATCTCCAGTCCCCTTCGAGTTGCCTGATCTAGCTGCGCGCGGTGGTCATCGATGTGTGGAAAGAGAGAATAGACCGAGGAGGAAACAGCGCAGATGCGCAGGGCGAGAAAAATGAATGGAAGCAAAGCATCCACGAATGGATAAGGCGAGGTGCTGGCGGTTGGTGGGCATCGAGCCACGCGTCCCACCACGCGAGGGAGGCCGCGTATATGGCTAGCCATACGATAAAAGGAGATCGCATGGGGCGTGTGCGGCCGGCCGAAGCGTTCAGCAGGCACGCCGAAGGCAAGCATTTTCCTTTGTAAAATGCAGTCATCATACTTATGTCAAAAGTTCACTTTGGTCATTGTACTAAAGAATATAGTCAATACAGTCAATATATATGTCTTTCAGTGATTATACTCAGTGACCATATAATCATCGAAAGGCGTATATATTGACCAAAGTGAGCTTTCGACACAAGTATAATGACCAGATGCATTTTACTCTAAAAAATTTGAACTTGAGGCAAAAGTTTTCCCTCGATGCAGTAAATAAGAAAGAAATTGACATAGTACATCATGCGGAAATTAATTAGAAGAAAAGACTTTTTCCTTGAAAAGATATGGCCCAAGCGTCAACGATGGCATGTTTGTTTTTTCTCATTCTTCTTTCATGTACCATGTGTGCCTTAGCCAATCTTCTGTAATCACGTGCCAAATTATCAATGCCTGGCGGCATTCGAAAAGGTGGTTGGTCACCATTTTCTGACATTCTTTTGCATAAGGAGCAAACACAACAAATAAAGGTCACCCTCGTTCGAGCCAATCAGCTATCCAAACATGATTTTTTGGACGATTAACATAGAGAAAAAATTACGAAAATCCACAAACGTTGTCATTCATAC
>NW_024113645.1:0-15116 GCF_003073215.2 Triticum urartu
TCTTGGAGGGGTCATCCTCCGTTGTCTCGTCGCCATTGCCTTCTTTGGGTGTGTCCACCATGTATATATCATATGATGAGGTGGCTGTCCGGTGCCGTATGGGCAGTGGTTCCTCTTCGTCTCCCGCATCGTCGTCCATACCGTCGATGTCTTCGGAGTCGAAGCCGAGCATGTTGGTTAAGTCGTCGACAGTGACTACTAAGTGGGTGGTGGGTGGGCGGCGAATTTCTTCGGCATCCGCATCCCAATCCTGCCGGACATAGTTCGGCCAGGATCCTCCTCACAAGGAGAGAGACCTTAATGAGTTCAGTATGTCGCCGAAGGGCGAGTGCTGAAAAATATCCGCGGAGGTAACTCCATGATCAGCGCCCAATTGGATTCGATAGGAATGGGCGCAGGCGGTTCGGAGCCCGTGGCCGGAGAAGGATCTGGCAGTTTGGCAACACGGCTCTCGTGAAGGGTAAGGTCGATATTCGGCTCGATCACCGCAGAGGATACGGCCTCCATGGCGGGGTCTATCCACCCGTCCATGGATGGCGCAACTAGCTCCGAATCGAGGCTCGGAGCGGCTGCCGGTGCGATCTCCTGAATACGGTCCGATGGTAGAGCTAAATCGTACTTATCGTGACCGCGTGGCGCACAAGGTAGGGGCTCGAATCCGTCGAAGATCAAGTCTCCGCGGATATTAGCCGTGTAATTTAAGCTTCCAAACCTGACCTGGTGGCCAGGGGCGTAACTTTCGATCTGCTCCAGATGGCCAAGCGAGTTGGCCCGCAGTGCGAAGCCGCTGAACACAAATATCTGTCCGGGGAGAAAAGTCTCACCCTGGACTGCATCGCTATCGATGATAGTAGGAGCCATCAAGCCTGACGGCGACGACACAGAGGAACTCTCATTGAAAGCACCAATGTCGGTGTCAAAATCAGCGGATCTCGGGTAGGGGGTTCCGAACTGTGCGTCTAAGGCAGATGGTAACAGGAGGCAGGGGACATGATGTTTTACCCAGGTTCGGGCCCTCTTGATGGAGGTAAAACCCTACGTCCTGCTTTATTTACTCTTGATGATATGAGTATTACAAGAGTTGATCTACCACGATATCGGAGAGGCTAAACCCTAGAAGCTAGCCTATGGTATGATTGTATGTTGTCCTACGGACTAAAACCCTCCGGTTTATATAGACACCGGAGGGGGCTAGGGATACACAAGGTCGGTTACAAAGGAGGAGATATACATATCCGCATTGCCTAGCTTGCCTTCCATGCCAAGTAGAGTCCCATCCGGACATGAGACGAAGTCTTCAATCTTGTATCTTCATAGTCCAACAGTCCGGCCAAAGGACACAGTCCGGCTGTACGGAGACCCCCTAATCCAGGACTCCCTCACCCCATCTTCAGCATCTTCATGGGCTTTGTATTTTATGAACCGCCAGCGGTATGACCCGGCCCCTCCTGGGCGGGTCATACCTAATAGTTATATCCCCAACACACGGCACCTCCGCGACCTACGCATGTTCAGCTCGGTGACGTTCTTCGTACTCTTGATCCAGCTGAGGCCGAGGATGAGTTCCGTCAGCACGATGGCGTGTTGATGTGTTGATGAAGTTACCGACGCAGGGTTTCGCCTAAGCACTACGACAATATGACCGAGGTGTAAAATTGTGGAGGGGGGCACTGCACACAGCTAAAGATCAACTTGTGTGTCTATGAGGTGCCCCCTCCCCCGTATATAAAGGAGGGAAGGAGGAGGAGGGCCGGCCACAAGGGGCGCGCCCAGGGGGGGATCCTACTCCTAGTAGGAGTAGGTTTCCGCCTTTCCTAGTCCTAGTAGGAGAAGAAGGAAGGAGAGGAAGAAGAGAAGGAAAGGGGGCGCCCCCCTAGCCCTAGTCCAATTCGGTTTGGGATAGGGGGCGCGCGCCACACCTTGGCCTGCCTCCTCTCTTCCACCATTAGGCCTGTGAGGCCCAATAACTTCCAGGGGGGTCCGGTAACCCCCGGTACTCCGAAACTTATCGGAAACGACCCGAACCATTCTGATGTCCGAATGTAGCCTTCCAATATATGAATATTTATGTCTCGACCATTTCGAGACTCTTCATCATGTCCGTGATCTCATCCGGGACTCCAAAAAACCTTCGGTGCATCAAATCACATAACTCATAATACATATCGTCATCAAACGTTAAGCGTGCGGACCCTACGGGTTTGAGAACTATGTAGACATGACCGAGACACATCTCCGGTCAATAACAAATAGCGGAACCTAGATGCTCATATTGGTTCCTACATATTCTACAAAGATCTTTATCGGTCAAACCGCACAACAACATACGTTGTTCCCTTTGTCATCGGTATGTTACTTGCCCGAGATCCGATCATCGGTATCACCATACCTAGTTCAATCTCGTCACCGGAAAGTCTCTTTACTCGTTCCGTAATGCATCACCCCGCAACTAACTCATAGTCACATTGCTTGCAAGGCTTATAGTGATGTGCATTACCGAGATGGCCCGGGGATACCTCTCCGACAATCGAAGTGACAAATCCTAATCTCGATCTATGCCAACTCAACAAACACCATCGGAGACACCTGTAGAGCATCTTTATAATCACCCAGTTACGTTGTGACGTTTGATAGCACACTAAGTGTTCCTCCGGTATTCAGGAGTTTCCTAATCTCATAGTCATAGGAACATGTATAAGTCGTGAAGAAAGCAATAGCAATAAACTAAACGATCATAGAGCTAAGCTAACGGATGGCTCTAGTCCATCACATCATTCTCTAATGATGTGATCTCATTCATTAAATGACAACACATGTCCATGGCTAGGAAACTTAACCATCTTTGATTAACGAGCTAGTCAAGTAGAGGCATACTAGGGACACTCTGTTTGTCTATGTATTCACACATGCACTAAGTTTCCGGTTAATACAATTCTAACATGAATAATAAACATTTATCATGATATAAGTAAATATAAATAACAACTTTATTTATGCCTCTAGGGCATATTTCCTTCAATTATTGAGTCAGATTGCTTCAACCATGCAAAAGGAGGAAGATAAATTTGGCCCTGATAGGGCTTGTGATAACGGAGTGCAAACAGTTAGCCAATAATTTAGTTAGATGATCGTTAATGCTACTATTAGGAAGCTTAAATGAGGTGAAAATTTTTTATCTAATACTTCTCTTAATTCTAGGTCTTCTTCCTATTTGGATTCTTCTTTCCCGGACTTTATTTTATCTTTGCTATTAAAAGATCTATCGATCATATGATGACTAAAGTTCTGTTACACTAAAAAACAAAGTAAGTACATGTGTGGCTGACTACAAAGTAGCAAAGAAAATTTGTATGTGTCAAAATGCACGATGCCCCACTAATGTTCTTTCTGAGAAACACATGTAATTCTATTCATACTCGAAATCATTAGAGGTACAATGTTCTGGATACAAATCCAAGAAATTACATAGTAATTCCTACAACTAAAAATAAAAATATTTTTTTGGAGATATCTTCTCTATGATATATATCTTTGCAAGATGAATTAATTCTAACACATCAGTAAAGAGACATAAATTGGATCGAAGCAGCAAGATTGCCACTCGTTCACAAGCACAAACTTGATTACTAATAAAGGTTTATGAAAGCCCCTTTAGTATCCCATCCAAATGTATGGGAAGCCAATATCGATTAACAGACTTGGGCCGGGGAGCTGTGATATAGAACCACTCCCGCTGCCACAAGTTGGATACCTTCGGGAAGGAACCCTCTGGCCATGGAGCCTCAGCGCTTTTGCTTATTACGGCACCTCCGCACTCTGCATGCCGCCCCTCGATCATCTTCGGCTTCACATTGAAGGTCTTGAGCCACAGGCCGAAGTGTGGGGTAATGCGGAGGAAGGCCTCACACACGACGATGAACGACGAGATGTGAAGGAGGGAAACCGGGGCCAGATCATGGAAATCCAGCCCATAATAGAACATGAGCCCCCTAACAAAGGGATCCGGAGCAAGGCCTAGCCCTCGGAGGAAGTGAGAGATGAACACAACACTCCCGTTGGGTTCGAGAGTGGGGATGACCTACCCTCGGGCGGGCAGCCTGTGCGAGATTTCGGCGGTCAGATACCTAGCCTCTCTCAGTTTCTTGATGTCCTCCTCTGTGACAGAGGAAGGCATCCACCGACCTTGGAGGTTGGATCCGGACATTGTTGAAGGTCAGAAGTGCCTGACCTGAGCCTTGGGTGTTGGAACTCGAGGGGGGGAAGGATTCGATTGAGCACGAGAGGGAAAAAAGGACATGCCTTGGCCTCTTTATAAAGAAGGAGAATATCAAGCGTCCTCCTCGTGACCGTTTGGGACTTGCCTAAAATCGAGGAGTCATACCAGCAAGCATGATTGGGTTACCCACGTCTGTATTGATGAGAATCCCATAATAAGGGGGACACGATCTCTGCTTCAACAAGACGTGTCGAGAAAACCGCCTCGCAATATGTGCAGAGCTGGTTGAGAAAACGGTTCGAATAATGACCGGGCCGTGGCGTGATGTCATGCTGTCAAATGTGTCAACAGATTAGGTCTGTAGAAATATTATTCTGTCTACGGTGGTATGTGGAACTTGTTTTGCAGAGCCAGACACTATCCATGTGTTCAAGATCTTCTATGGAGTATTCGGAGGAGGAACCCGCCTTGCAATGATGAAGACAAATCTGCGCGCCAGACTCATCGTCATTGAAGCCTGGTTCAGGGGCTACTGAGGGAGTCCTGGATTAGGGGGTCTCCGGACAGCCGGACTATATCCTTTGGCCGGACTGTTGGACAATGAAGATACAAGATTCAAGACTTCGTCCCGTGTCCGGATGGGACTTTCCTTGGCGTGGACGGCAATCTTGGCAATACGGATATGTAGATCTCCTCCCTTGTAACCCACTCTCTGTAACCCTAGCCCCCTCTGGTGTCTATATAAACCGGAGGGTTTAGTCCGTAGGACAACAGACAATCATACCATAGGCTAGCTTCTAGGGTTTAGCCTCTACGATCTCATGGTAGATCAACTCTTGTAATACTCATATCGTCAATATCAATCAAGCAAGACGTAGGGTATTACCTCCATTAAGAGGGCCCGAACCTGGGTAAACATCGTGTCCCCTGCCTCCTCTTACCATCCGCCTTAGACGTGCAGTTCGGGACCCCCTACCCGAGATCTATCGGTTTTGACACCGATAGGGCCCGAATGTGGGTAAACATCGTGTCCCCTGTCTCCTGTTACCATCGATCCTTAGACGCATAGTTCGGGACCCCCTACCCGAGATCCGCCGGTTTTGACACCGACAATGCAAAGCAACGAGAGGGGAGAGTGTGTCTATGTACACTCGTAGACCGAAAGAGGAAGCGTTTAGTAAGGCGGTTGATGCAGTCGAACGTCTTTGCGATCCAACTGATCAAGTACCGAACGCACGGTGTCGTGAAATTGTCACGGCAGATGTCCTAGTAGAAGGACTTAGTAGTGGAGCCATCGCAACTAGGTTAGCTTAAAGGTGTTAAACAAGATGAAGGACACAGGGAGTTTTATACTGGTTCGGCCCCTTGCGGTGAAGGTAAAGGCCTACTCTAGTTTGAGATGGTATTGCTTGGGTTTCGATTTCCAGGGAGCGAATACGCTCGACCTAGTTCTCGATCTCTTGTATCTTGTTCCGAACCGCCGCCGGGTCGTCCCTTTATATACACAGGTTGACGCCCAGTGGCTCATGGAGTATGGCCGGCTCATACACAACGTGTCCGGCTCGGTGACTAACTACACATGCCTTACAATACAAGTCATACATATATGGCGGTTTACACATGTGGGCTTTAAGTCGTCTTTGGGCTTTGGGCCTTCAGTAATCTTGCTTCATGAACCCCCATGTCGGTGTCAAAACCGGCGTATCTCGGATAGGGGGTCCCAAACTATGCGTCTAAGGCAGATGGTAACTGGAGGCAGGGGACATGATGTTTTACCCAGGTTCGGGCCCTCTTGATGGAGGTAAAACCCTACGTCCTGCTTGATTTATTCTTGATGATATGAGTATTACAAGAGTTGATCTACCACGATATCGGAGAGGCTAAACCCTAAAAGCTAGCCTATGGTATGATTGTATGTTGTCCTACAGACTAAAACCCTCTGGTTTATATAGACACCGGAGGGGGCTAGGGTTACACAAGGTCGGTTACAAAGGAGGAGATATACATATCCGTATTGCCTAGCTTGCCTTCCACGCCAAGTAGAGTTCCATCCGGACATGAGACGAAGTCTTCAATCTTGTATCTTCATAGTCCAACAGTCCGGCCAAAGGATACAGTCTGGCTGTCCGGAGACCCCCTAATCCAGGACTCCCTCAGTAGCCCTTGAACCAGGCTTCAATGACGATGAGTCCGACGCGCAGTGTTGTCTTCGGCATTGCAAGGTGGGTTCCTCCTCCGAATACACCAGGGAAGAATTTCAATACAAGGATAGTGTCCGACACTGCAAAACAAGTTCCACATACCACCGTAGAGAGAATAATATTTCCACAAATCTATTCTGCTGACACATTTTGGCAACATGACATTATGCCATGGCCCGGTGATTATTCGAACCGTTTCCTTTAACTAGCCCCGCACATAACACGAGGTAGTTCATTGACATGTCTTGTCAAAGCAGAGATCGTGTCCCCCTTATTACGGGATTCTCATCAATACGGGCATGGGTAACCCAACCGCGCCATCGATTACGATGCTTGGGGGATAAGCGAGTTTTACCAGGCTAGTGGGGGCGCATAGTTTCTGCCGCCCTTATAAAGGGATAAGGTTTAACCTTTTTCTACCCGCGCCTTCTTCCTCCTTGCTCATCCATTCTTGCACACTCGAGCTCCAATGCCCAGGTCCACATCCTTCTCCTCAACCTTCTCCAAACATGTCCGGAGCGGGAGGCAAGTGGATGGCATCCTCCGTCATGGAGGGACACATCAAAAAGCTGCGCGGGGCGGGATACCTGGCCGCGAATATCGCGCATCTGCCCGCTGCGGGGCAGATCGTCCCTACCCCGAAACCTCACGAGAGGGTAGTTTTCCTCCACCCCTTCTTCCGCGGACTGGGGTTTCCCCTCCATCCATTCGTCCGCGGCCACATGTTCTACTACAGGCTGGACTTTCATGATCTGGCCCCGAACTTCATCCTCAACATTTCGGCGTTCATCGTCGTGTGTGAGGCTTTCCTCCGCATCCGGCCCCACTTCGGCCTGCGGCTCAAGACCTTCAATATTGAGCCGAAGGTGGTGGGAGGCCAACAAGCAGAATGCGGCGGAGCCATGGTGGGCAAGATGCCCAATGTTATATGGCTTGAAGGCTCCTTCGTGGAGACCATAAAGGGGTGGCAATCGGCTTGGTACTACATCAGTGAGCCGCGCGACACCAACTGGGTGGCGGCCCCCGAGTTTCGATCCGGAATCCCCACGCGGCTCACCTCCTGGAAAGAGAAGGGCCTATCCTGGGGTTCATCGGTGGAGCTGGACGGACTCCAGAAATGTATCCAGAATATGGCAAGCAAGAAGCTCAAGCTTGTCAACATAGTCTAGGTCATGCTCATCCGTCGGATCCTCCCGTGTCAACAACAGGATTTCAACTTGTGGGAGTTCGACCCAGCCCAGCACCAGACTCTCAGCGAGCTCTTCGACACGACGCACAAGGACATCTAGAGGGTGCTGTTCAAGGGCGCCGAGGTCCCTCCCTCTCTCACCGAGGACCGCGTGCTAAGCGCGAAGTGCCGAGCACATTCGGTGAGTTCTATACATCCGGTAGGATATTTATTTCCCCTAGCTTAACCATGTGCGGGGTCTGAGCTCCATGCCTTTGACAGGACTGGGTGGAGACATCAGGGCGGATTAACTGTCCGGCCCCTCTGCCCGAAGACACTGTGGACGCTCTCCTGACAGAGATGCTGACTCTGGCTCCTTACAAGGTGTCAGAGAAGACCAAGAAGGCCAAGGGAACCCGAAAGAGTTCCCGACGCCAGGTGTTATCGGACTCATCGTCTGATAACTCCGAGATGCACTCCTCCCCCGAAGATGAGGAGGAAGATGAAGATGCTCCCCCTTCAGTCAGGGGAGACAAGAAAAGGAAGGTCGCCCCGACCGGGGGGGCGAAGGGTCCAAGAAGGGGAGGACCCTCCTTCCGGACTACTCCACCACCGCCGCTGAAGGCGAAGACGAGTGGCTGCTTAGAGCCAAGCCCCTAGCGAAGTCGGAAGTATTCGAATACTAGAGTAACTCATAGCATACCTTTGTCGCACTTCTTCTCCTAACGCCGAATCATGATTATGTAGACCGCCACGAGCCCGTATCGATGTATCCTCGTCGGACGGCTCCCTGGGCTCGTCGGATATGGATAGCGATCCACTTCCGACCGCCACCTCCCCTTGCCCTACGGACAACGCCAAGGTATTGTCTCAAGAGGCACCGGGTCGAGGGGAGACAGTCCCGGAGGCGCCTCAAGGCGACCTTCCGGACTCCGAGAGCAGAGGGAGCAAGGCTCCCGAGGGCTCCGAGTTAGGGCCCTCAGCCGAACACCGCGCCGGAACCCCCGGTGGTTGCGGACTCGGGCAGGCGGCCTCCTTCCAAAAGGGGCAAGACGCCTGTGCCGGTGACCTCTGTCCATCCAGAGGCACCGGACAATCTGCTGGGAGCGCTTCGCAGCGCTTCCATCGACGAAGAGCACCGCACTATTATGAGTGCGGTGGTCCAGAAGGTTCAGTCCGCCAAGAGCGGACTGACTGAAGCCTGTGCTAGCCTTCTAACAGGCTTTGAGGTAAGTTTTTGAAATATAGGAAAAATATTACCACATAGACAGTAGCCCCTGATGCTCTGCTCGGTGTTCAGAAAGAAAAGTCGAACAGAGGATCAAACAATATCGCAGGAGTCTAATATAAGTATGTCTATATGCGTATGCAGGCTTCACTGCTGGCCTCTGCCGCACTGACTGCGGAGGTCGCCGCACTGAACCAGGACCTCAAAGGGTCCAAGGAAGAGCTTGGCCTTGCCAAGAGGAAGCTCGAGGAGAACAAAGGTAAGTAGTACCTAGTCTATGGATATGTATAAAAAGAATGCGATTGCAAAATGACAGGATCATCGTAAATTTTCCAGGGGCCACGACCGAGGTGGCGACCCTGAAGCAAGTGCTATCCGAGGCCGAAAACAAAGCGGCCAAGAAGCGCACCGAGCGGGAAAGGCAGGAGGCTCGGGTGGGCGAGGTGCAGCAAGAGCTCCATGCTCTCGTAACGAAGCACGAGGAGTTGGAGCTTGACTTGAAGACGCGAGAGTCCGAGCTTGCTGCGGCCCTCGAGAGCGCAAAGAATGCCAAGGCCGAAGCCCAAAAGGCCCTCCAGGAGATTGGTGCGATGAAGAAGATAGCGGCAGGTAAGGCATTCTATATGCAAAGCAAGCATGTGAAAGTAAATTACTTGTTACTTACCCGAATCCGGAGCTCTCCAGGAGCATTCGCAGATTTGCCCTGCAGCATGTCGGATGCCGCACAGTTTACCAGGCCGAGGAGGGAAGCTCAACGGAGAAGCTGTTCTGGTCTTAGTATACTGGGACCGAACACCTGATGCCTTTGAGCGACCAGCTGAAGCAATTGGTCGAGCTACACAAGGCGGCCGAACATGCCATGAAGGGCTTTATAGTCTGGATGTGGTCTGGCGACCCCCTTCCCAACAGCTACTTCGGCCTGGTGAGGCGGCTTATGGATGCCTGCCCACGGCTGGAAGCCATCAAGCGGTCCTTCGAGGGAGGTACTCAGCACAACGAACAAGGCAATCGGACTATAATGCGTTATCACTCTCACTTAGCCATAGAATTCTATAATTTTAAATTTCGGCGAAGCCCCTAGTATTCGGAAGGCCGAATTTGGGGCGCGATACACACCTTAAGCTGGACAGGGCCGACTCCTCGCTCTAAGCGGCATAAGTCTTTAGGGACTCGAAACCTCTTGAACAACGACCAGTCTCTCGCCTTATCATGACAGTCAGTTTTAGCTTTCTCTACTGAGGTGCTTAGCCCAGCAGAACTGGGCCACAATCGCAGTAGTTCTCCCAGTGCTACCTTAGCCGATATAGCGGAACGTAAGGTACCAAAACATGGGAGCCAGGCAAACCGAACTATAGACCCAAGACATGATTCGGAGCTGATGCACATAATGCTATAAGTTCGGGGTGCCGCACTGTCGAAAGTGTTCGGACTTCTCATGCCGTATTATGGGGTATGCTTAAGCCCCTAGCGTATTGGCCGTACCAGAGTGTACGGGTGCTAGATGTCGTGAATGAACATATATATAAAGGAAGAATGCAATAATAGTCTTAATGCTATGCATTGTTTATTCAAAAAGGTGCGTTAAAGTGGAATGATACAAGTAGTGCGATAAGCAAAAAGTAGGATTGTTTGACATGTCCCTACCAAGGGCAAGATGAGGAATAGTATTAAAGAAAATATTTCACTCATTATCATAATCCACCTGGGAGTTTCGTGGTGTGACGTCGCTTTCTGCCTCCTTGGTTGCTGCATCATGTGTTTGGCAACCATGCTGCCGGACAGGGTTTCCAGAGATTAAAATCCTGAAAGAGAAAAATAACAAAGTGGGAAGCCCCTAGAGCGGTTTAAGCCGCGACATGGAGTGTGCCGCAGTCGTGCCCCCCCTCCCCGCCTGTGCCCACGGTATTTTTAATGCGTAATTATGTACGTGTGGCACGGATTTCGCCGTCTGGCTAGGACCGGGGTGGGGGCCGCATTGTTGTGCGAGCTCGGAACGTGCCAGGCGGTCCTGTTGCTGATTACTCTGGGAGCGCTTGAAGGTGTCCGGGTCCTTAATCGTCGATCTAGTGGATTGCCTTAAGAGGCTGATTTGTGCTTCTGCTGCGAGGGCCGCAGTGTGCTCCTCCGTGCGGAGAGAGCTCTCTGTGTTTCCATTGACTATGATGACCCCCGAGGTCCTGGCATCTTGAGCTTCAGATATGAATAATGCGGTACCACATTGAATATCGCAAATGTGGTTCGCCCGAGCAGTGCATGGTAGCCACTGTGGAACGGGACTATGCCGAAGATTAACTCTTCGCTTCAGAAGTTATCCGGAGAGCCAAAGACCACTTCTAGTGTTACTGAGTCTGTGCAATGGGCCTCTACACCTGGTATGACGCCTTTAAAGGTCGTTTTAGTGGGTTTGATCCTTGAGGGGTCTATACCCATTTTGCGCATTGTGTCCTGATAAAGCAGGTTCAGGCTGCTGCCGCCATCCATAAGGACTCGAGTCAGGTGAAATTCGTCAATGATTGGGTCTAAGACCAATGCGGCGAATCCTCCATGATGGATACTAGTCGGGTGGTCCCTGCGGTCGAAGGTGATCGGGCAGGAAGACCATGGGTTGAACTTTGGGGTGACTGGCTCCAACGCATATACGTCCCTGAGCGCACGCTTCCGCTCCCTCTTGGGGATGTGGGTTGCGTATATCATGTTCACCGTCCACACTTGTGGGGGGAACCTCTTCTGTCCTCTGGTGTTCGGCTGCCGGGGCTCCTCCTCGTCATCTCTATGTGACCCCTTATCTTTGTTTTCGGCATTTATCTTGCCGGCCTGCTTGAACACCCAACAATCCCTGTTGGTGTGGTTGGCTGGCTTGTTGGGGGTGCCGTGTATTTGGCACGAGCGATCGAGTATACGGTCCAAACTGGATGGGCCTGGAGTGCTTCTTTTGAATGGATTTTTCCGCTGACTTGGTTTAGAGCCTTTGAATCCGGCATTGACTGCCGTATCCTCGGTATTGTCGTTGTTAATGCGGCGCTTATGTTTGTTGCGACGTGATCTGCCATTGCCATCCTTGGTATCCGAAGTACCATGGTTCTTTGATATGTTATTGCTGTGAGCCAGCCAGCTGTCTTCTCCCGCACAAAAGCGGGTCATGAGTGTCGTGAGGGCTGCCATAGATTTCGGCTTTTCCTGGCCAAGGTGCCGGGGGAACCATTCATCGCGGATGTTGTGCTTGAAAGCTTCTAGGGCGTCTGCATCCGAACAGTTGACGATTTGATTTTTCTTTGTTAGGAACCGTGTCCAGAATTGCCTAGCCGATTCCTCTGGCTGCTGAATTATGTGGCTCAAGTCATCGACATCTGGTGGTCGCACATAAGTGCCCTGAAAGTTGTCAAGGAATGCGACTTCCAGATCTTCCCAACAGCCGATGGACTCTGCTGGCAAGCTGTTTGGCCAATGCCGAGCTGGTCCTTTGAGTTTGAGTGGGAGGTATTTGATGGCGTGTAGGTCATCACCGTGGGCCATGTGGATGTGCAGGAGGAAATCCTCGATCCATGCCGTGGGATCTGTTGTGCCGTCATATGATTCTATATTTATGGGTTTGAAACCCTCTGGGATTTGATGATCCATTACTTCGTCTGTGAAGCATAAGGGGTGTGCGGCGCCTCTACACTGGGCTATGTCGCGACGCAGCTCGAATGAGTCTTGCCCGCTGTGTTCGGCCCGGCCCGGCTTACTTTTACTGTACCCAGCGTGACGATTATCGTCTCGCATAGTGGTGCGCCCTCGTGATCCGTAGATCGATCTTGCATGTTTTGCTTTGTCCTCAAATACATCTCGCAGGTCTGGCGTATATCCCCATTCCTTTTTATTTGAATGGCGTCGGGGTGCGGGCTGAGCTTTTGGCTGGAATGTCTCTCTGTCGCGGCCACGAGGTGACCGATCAGCCGCGTCATATGCTAGGGATGTAGGTTTTGGTGCTTCCTCCTCCAGTCGGGGTAGCAACCTGCACTTTGGGTAACTCTTGGAGGGGCGTTCGAGTTTGTATTCCTCGGCCGCCAGGACTTCAGTCCATCTGTCAGCTAGCAAATCTTGATCAGCTTGAAGCTGCTGCTACTTTTTCTTAAGGCTATTTGCTGTGGCTATAAGCTGGCGCTTGAAGCGCTCTTGTTTGACGGGATCCTCAGGCACGACGAATTCGTCATCGTCGAGGCTTGCCTCATTTTCGGAGGGAGGCATGTAATTATCATCCTCCGCCTCTCCATCTGCCGCTCTCTCTGGAGGGCTGGCTTCTCCATCCTCCTGCCCTAAATCTTGCTGGAGGGGATTGTTGTTGTCTTTGGCACTCTCCGGAGTGCTATTATCTCCGGTGTCGATATCACCACTTTTTCCTTGGCGGGACTTAGAGCGGCGCCGCTGATGCTGGTGCTTGGGTTGCTTCTTGGAGGGGTCATCCTCCGTTGTCTCGTCGCCATTGCCTTCTTTGGGTGTGTCCACCATGTATATATCATATGATGAGGTGGCTGTCCGGTGCCGTATGGGCAGTGGTTCCTCTTCGTCTCCCGCATCGTCGTCCATACCGTCGATGTCTTCGGAGTCGAAGCCGAGCATGTTGGTTAAGTCGTCGACAGTGACTACTAAGTGGGTGGTGGGTGGGCGGCGAATTTCTTCGGCATCCGCATCCCAATCCTGCCGGACATAGTTCGGCCAGGATCCTCCTCACAAGGAGAGAGACCTTAATGAGTTCAGTATGTCGCCGAAGGGAGAGTGCTGAAAAATATCCATGGAGCTACTCCATGATCAGCGCCCAATTGGATTCGATAGGAACGGGCGCAGGCGGTTCGGAGCCCGTGGCCGGAGAAGGATCTGGCAGTTTGGCAACACGGCTCTCGTGAAGGGCAAGCTTCAAAATATCGGATATCGGGTTCGTATCGGTTTGGCTTCGACATATTGGATATCGGGTGATATATGGGACGATATGTAGATATATCGGAGAAACCAAGTCTAGTTTTTTTCATTATTCTTGCTCAAAACATTTACTTTTAGTAAAAGAAAATGTATGATCTCAATGCTTTAACATAACACTTTTAGATTCCTAGTTTAGTAAGTTGTTGATATAGAAACTAATAAGGAAGGAATCACAAAATCCTTACTCCATGACTAAAAACAACATGATATATATGCATTTGTACAAAACATTGTGCATGACTTTGATAATATATAATGAAGTTGTAAATGCATAATGTTATTTCACTGTTTTCTAATAAAAAAATTGTTGCCATCTACGTATCGTTCAATATTGGTGGACATATCGGACATACCAATCGATATTTCGGTCCTTACCGGATGATATGTTGGAAAATGATATTTACCAAATGATATGTTATGTTTATATCGGTAGAGCCCCAAAAGTGATATATCGGCCTATATATCGGTCGTATCGGCCTAGATTTAAAAGCTCGGTGAAGGGTAAGGTCGATATTCGGCTCGATCGCCGTAGAGGATACGGCCTCCATGGCGGGGTCTATCCACCCGTCCATGGATGGCGCAACTGGCTCCGAATTGAGACTCGGAGCGGCTGCCGGTGTGATATCCTGAATACGGTCTGATGGTAGAGCTAAATCGTACTTATCGTGACCGCGTGGCGCACACGGCAGGGGCTCGAATCCGTCGAAGATCAAGTCTCCGCGGATATCGGCCGTGTAATTTAAGCTTCCAAACCTGACCTGGTGGCCAGGGGCGTAACTTTCGATCTGCTCCAGATGGCCAAGCGAGTTGGCCCGCAGTGCGAAGCCGCCGAACACAAAGATCTGTATGGGGAGAAAAGTCTCACCCTGGACTGCATCGCTATCGATGATAGTAGGAGCCATCAAGTCTAACAGCGATGACATAGAGGAACTCTCAATGAAAGCACCAATGTTGGTGTCAAAACCAGCGGATCTCGGGTAGGGGGTCCCGAACTGTGCGTCTAAGGCGGATGGTAACAGGATGCAGGGAACACGATGTTTTACCCAGGTTCGGGCCCTCTTGATGGAGGTAAAACCCTACGTCCTGCTTTATTTACTCTTGATGATATGAGTATTACAAGAGTTGATCTACCACGATATCGGAGAGGCTAAACCCTAGAAGCTAGCCTATGGTATGATTGTATGTTGTCCTATGGACTAAAACCCTCCGGTTTATATAGACACCGGAAAGGGCTAGGGTTACACAAGGTCGGTTACAAAGGAGGAGATATACATATTCGTATTGCCTAGCTTGCCTTCCACGCCAAGTAGAGTCCCATCCGGACACGAGACGAAGTCTTCAATCTTG
>NW_024113646.1:0-21393 GCF_003073215.2 Triticum urartu
CTCTGGGCCCTCTCGGTAATGCACATCACTTAAGCCTTGCAAGCATTGCAACTAATGAGTTAGTTGCGGGATGATGTATTACAGAATGAGTAAAGAGACTTGCCGGTAACGAGATTGAACTAGGTATGGGATACCGACGATCGAATCTCGGGCAAGTAACATACCGATGACAAAGGGAACAACGTATGTTGTTGTGCGGTCTGACCGATAAAAGATCTTCGTAGAATATGTAGGAGCCAATATGAGCATCCAGGTTCCGCTATTGGTTATTGACCGGAGACGTGTCTCGGTCATGTCTACATTGTTCTCGAACCCGTAGGGTCCGCACGCTTAAGGTTACGATGACAGTTTTATTATGAGTTTATACGTTTTGATGTACCGAAGGTTGTTCGGAGTCCCAGATGTGATCACGGACATGACGAGGAGTCTCGAAATGGTCGAGACATAAAGCTTGATATATTGGAAGCCTATGTTTGGATATCGGAAGTGTTCCGGGTGAAATCGGGATTTTACCGGAGTACCGGGAGGTTACCGGAACCCCCCGGGAGCTACATGGGCCTTAATGGGCCTTAGTGGAAGAAGAGGAGAGGCAGCCAGGGCTGGGCCGCGCGCCCCTCCCCCCTAGTCCGAATAGGACAAGGAGATAGGGGGCCGGCGCCCCCTTCCTTCTCTCTCTCTCTTTTCCCACCTCGCGAATCCTATTCCAACTAGGATTGGGGGAGAAGTCCTACTCCCAGAGGGAGTAGGACTCCTCCTGGCGCGCCCTATGATGGCCGGCCGGCCTCCCCCTCTTGAGCCTTTATATACAGAGGCAGGGGCACCCCAGAGAAACACAAGTTGATCCGCGTGATCATATTCTTAGCCGTGTGTGGTGCCCCCTTCCACCATAGTCCTCGATAATATTGTAGCGGTGCTTAGGCGAAGCCCTGCTGCAGTAGTACATCAAGATCGTCACCACGCCGTCGTGCTGACGGAACTCTTCCCCGAAACTTTGCTGGATCGGAGTCCGGGGATCGTCATCAAGCTGAACGTGTGCTAGAACTCGGAGGTGCCGTAGTTTCGGTGCTTGATCGGTCGGGCCGTGGAGACGTACGACTACATCAACCAAACGCTTCATTGTCGATCTACAAGGTACGTAGATCATACTCTCCCCTCTCGTTGCTATGCATCATCATGATCTTGCATGAGCGTAGGAAATTTTTGAAATTACTACGAAACCCATCAGTGGCATCAAAGCCTAGGTTTTATATGTTGATGTTATATGCATGAGTAGAACACAAGTGAGTTGTGGGCGATATAAGTCATACTGCTTACCAGCATGTCATACTTTGGTTCGGCGGTATTGTTGGATGAAGCGGCCCGGACCGACATTACGCGTACGCTTACGCGAGACCGGTTCTCCCGACGTGCTTTGCACATAGGTGGCTTGCGGGTGACAGTTTCTCCAACTTTAGTTGAACTGAGTGTGGCTATGCCCGGTCCTTGCGAAGGTTAAAACAACACCAACTTGACAAACTATCATTGTGGTTTTGATGCGTAGGTAAGATTGGTTCTTGCTTAAGCCCGTAGCAGCCACGTAAAACATGCAACAACAAAGTAGAGGACGTCTAACTTGTTTTTGCAAGGGCATGTTGTGATGTGATTGCAAGTGATGTTTATCTTTTATGCATCTTATCTTGCTTTGATTGACGGTAGCATTATAAGATGATCTCTCACTAAATTATCAAGAAGTGTTCTCCCTCAGTATGCATCGTTGCGAAAGTTCTTCGTGCTGAGACACCACGTGATGATCGGGTGTGATAGGCTCTACGTTCAAATACAACGAGTGCAAAACAGTTGCACACGCGGAATACTCAGGTTATACTTGAAGAGCCAAGCATATACAGATATGGCCTCGGAACACGGAGACCGAAAGGTTGAGCGTGAATCATATAGTAGATATGATCAACATAAGTGATGTTCACCAATGAAACTACTCCATCTCACGTGATGATCGGACATGGTTTAATTGATTTGGATCACGTGATCACTTAGAGGATTAGAGGGATGTCTGTCTAAGTGGGAGTTCTTAAGTAATATGATTAATTCAACTTAAATTTATCATGAACTTAGTCCTGGTAGTATTTTGCAAATCATGTTGTAGATCAATAGCTCGCATTGTTGCTTCCCTATGTTTATTTTGATATGTTCCTAGAGAAAATTGTGTTGAAAGATGTTAGTAGCAAAGATGCGGATTGGATCCGTGATCTGAGGTTTATCCTCATTGCTGCACAGAAGAATTATGTCCTTGATGCACCGCTAGGTGACAGACCTATTGCAGGAGCAGATGCAGACGTTATGAACGTTTGGCTAGCTCAATATGATGACTACTTGATAGTTTAGTGCACCATGCTTAACGGCTTAGAATCGGGACTTCAAAGACGTTTTGAACGTCATGGACCAGATGAGATGTTCCTGGAGTTGAAGTTAATATTTCAAGCAAATACCCGAGTTGAGAGATATGAAGTCTCCAACAAGTTCTATAGCTAAAAGATGGAGGAGAATCGCTCAAGCAGTGAGCATGTGCTCAGATTGTCTGGGTACTACAATCGCTTGAATCAAGTGGGAGTTAATCTTCCAGATAAAATAGTGATTGACAGAATTCTCTAGTCACCATCACCAAGTTAGTAGAACTTCGTGATGAACTATAATATGCAAGGGATAACGGAAACGATTCCCAAGCTCTTCGTAATGCTGAAATTGACGAAGGTAGAAATCGAGAAAAACATCAAGTGTTGATGGTAGACAAGACCACTAGTTTCAAGAAAAGGGCAGAGGGAAGAAGGGGAACTTCAAGAAGAACGGCAAGCAAGTTGCTGCTCAAGTGAAGAAGCCCAAGTCTGGTCCTAAGCCTGAGACTAAGTGCTTCTACTGCAAAGGGACTGGTTACTGGAAGCGGAACTGCCCCAAGTATTTGGCGGATAAGAAGGATGGCAAAGTGAACAAAAGTATATTTGATATACATGTTATTGATGTGTACTTTACTAGTGTTTATAGCAACCCCTCAGTATTTGATACTGGATCAGTTGCTAAGAGTAGTACCTCGAAACAGGAGTTGCAGAATAAACAGAGACTAGTTAAGGGTGAAGTGACGATGTGTGTTGGAAGTAGTTCCAAGATTGATATGATCATCATCGCACACTCCCCTATACTTTTGGGATTAGTGTTGAACCTAAATAAGTGTTATTTGGTTTTTGCGTTGAGCATGAATATGATTTGATCATGTTTATTGCAATACGGTTATTCATTAAAGTCAGACAATAATTGTTGTTCTGTTTACATGAATAAAACCTTCGATGGTCATACACCCAATTAAACAAGTTCATTGGATCTCGATCGTAGTGATACACATATTCATAATATTGAAACCAAAAGATGCAAAGTTAATAATGATAGTGCAACTTATTTGTGGCACTGCCGTTTAGGTCATATTGGTGTAAAGCGCATGAAGAAACTCCATGCTGGTGGGCTTTTGGAATCACTTGATTATGAATCACTTGATGCTTGCGAACCATGCCTTATGGGCAAGATGACTAAAACGCCGTTCTTCGGAACAATGAAGCAAGCAACAGATTTGTTGGAAATCATACATACTGATGTATGTGGTCCGATGAATATTAAGGCTTGCAGCAGGTATCATTATTTTCTGACCTTCACAGATGATTTGAGCAGATATGGGGATATCTACTTGATGAAACATAAGTCTGAAACATTTGAACAGTTCAAAGAATTTCAGAGTGAAGTGGAAAATCATCGTGACAAGAAAATAAAAGTTTCTATGATATGATTGCAGAGGTAAAATATTTGAGTTACGAGTTTGGCCTTCAATTAAAACAATGTGAAATAGTTTCACTACTCACGCCACCTAGAACACCATAGTGTAATGGTGTGTCCGAACGTCATAACCGTACTTTATTAGATATAGTGCGATCTATGATGTCTCTTATCGATCTACCACTATCGTTTTGGGGTTATGCATTAGAGACAGCTGCATTCACGTTAAATAGGGCACCATCTAAATCCGTTGAGACGACACTGTGTGAACTATGGTTTGGCAAGAAACCTAAGCTGTCGTTTCTTAAAGTTTGGAGTTGCGATGCTTATGTGAAAAAGTTTCATCTCGATAAGCTCAAACTCAAATTGGAGAAATATGTCTTCATAGGATACCCAAAGGAGACAGTTGGGTACACCTTCTATCACAGATCCGAAGGCAAGACATTCGTTGCTAAGAATGGATCCTTTCTAGAGAAGGAGTTTCTCTCGAAAGAAGTGAGTGGGAGGAAAATAGAAAACTTGATAAGGTAATTGTACCTTCTCCCTTATTGGAAAATAGTTCATCACAGAAATCTGTTCCTGTGACTACTACACCAATTAGTGAGGAAGCTAATGATGATGATCATGTAACTTCAGATCAAGTTACTACCGAATCTCGTAGGTAAACCAGAGTGAGATCCGCACCAGAGTGGTACGGTAATCCTATTCTGGAGGTCATGTTACTTGACCATGACGAACCTACGAACTATGAGGAAGCGATGATGAGCCCAGATTCCGCAAAATGGCTTGAGGCCATGAAATCTGAGATGGGATCCATGTATGAGAACAAAGTATGGACTTTGGTTGACTTGCCCGATGATCGGCAAGCCATAGAAAATAAATGGATCTTCAAGAGGAAGACGGACGCTGATAGTAGTGTTACTATCTACAAAGCTAGAATTGTCGCAAAAGGGTTTCGACAAGTTCAAGGTGTTGACTACGATGAGAGTTTCTCACTCGTATCTATGCTTAAATCTGTCCGAATCATGTTAGCAATTGCCGCATTTTATGAAATCTGGCAAATGGATAACAAAACTGCAATCCTTAATGGATGTCTTAAAAAATAGTTGTATATGATGCAACCAGAAGTTTTTGTCAATCCTAAAGGTGTTAACAAAATGTGCAAACTCCAGCGATCCATCTATGGACTGGTGTAAGCATCTCGGAGTTGGAATATACGCTTTGATAAGATGATCAAAGCATATAGTTTTATACAGACTTGCGGTGAAGCCTGTATTTACAAGAAAGTGAGTGGGAGCACTACAGCATTTCTGATAAGTATATGTGAATGACATATTGTTGATCGGAAATAATGTAGAATTATTCTGCAAAGCATAAAGGAGTGTTTGAAAGGAGTTTTTCAAAGAAAGACCTCGGTGAAGTTGCTTACATATTGAGCATCAAGATCTATAGAGATAGATCAAGACGCTTGATAAGTTTTTTCAATAAATACATACCTTGACAAGATTTTGGAGTAGTTCAAAATGGAACAGTAAAAGAAAGAGTTTCTTGCCTATGTTACAAGGTGTGAAATTGAGTAAGACTCAAAGCCCGACCACGGCAGAAGATAGAAAGAGAATGAATGTCATTCCCTATGCCTTGGTCATAGGTTCTATAAAGTATGCCATGCTGTGTACCAGATCTATTGTATTCCCTACCACTGAGTTTGGCAAGGGAGTACAATAGTGATCTAGGAGTAGATCAATGGACAGCGGTCAAAATTATCCTTACTGGAATAAGGACATGTTTCTCGATTACGGAGGTGACAAAAGGTTCATCGTAAAGGGTTACGTCGATGCAAGTTTTGACACTGATCCAGATGATTCTAAGTCTCAATCTGGATACATACTGAAAGTGGGAGCAATTAGCTAGAGTAGCTCCATGCAGAGCATTGTTGACATAGAAATTTGCAAAATACATGCGGATCTGAATGTGACAGACCCGTTGACTAAACTTCTCTCACAAGCAAAACATGATCACTTTTTGGGTCTTAATCACATAGCGATGTGAACTAGATTATTGAATCTAGTAACCCTTTGGGTGTTAGTCACATGGAGATGTGAACCAATCACATAAAGATGTGAACTATTGATGTTAAATCACATGGCGATGTGATCTAGATTATTGACTCTAGTGCAAGTGGGAGACTGAAGGAAATATGCCCTAGAGGCAATAATAAAGTTATTATTTATTTCCTTATATCATGATAAATGTTTATTATTCATGCTAGAATTGTATTAACCGAAAACATAATACATGTGTGAATACATAGACAAACAGAGTGTCACTAGTATGCCTCTACTTGACTAGCTCGTTAATCAAAGATGGTTATGTTTCCTAACCATGGACAAAGAGTTGTTATTTGATTAACGGGATCACATCATTAGTTGAATGATCTGATTGACATGACCCATTCCATTAGCTTAGCACCCGATCGTTTAGTATGTTGCTATTGCTTTCTTCATGACTTATACATGTTCCTATGACTATGAGATTATGCAACTCCCGTGTGCCGGAGGAACACTTTGTGTGCTACCAAACGTCACAACGTAACTGGGTGATTATAAAGGTGCTCTACAGGTGTCTCCAAAGGTACATGTTGGGTTGGCGTATTTCAAGATTGGGATTTGTCACTCCGATCGTCGGAGAGGTATCTCTGGGCCCTCTCGGTAATGCACATCACTTAAGCCTTGCAAGCATTGCAACTAATGAGTTAGTTGCGGGATGATGTATTATAGAATGAGTAAAGAGACTTGCCGGTAACGAGATTGAACTAGGTATGGGATACCGACGATCGAATCTCGGGCAAGTAACATACCGATGACAAAGGGAACAACGTATGTTGTTGTGCGGTCTGACCGATAAAAGATCTTCGTAGAATATGTAGGAGCCAATATGAGCATCCAGGTTCCGCTATTGGTTATTGACCGGAGACGTGTCTCGGTCATGTCTACATTGTTCTCAAACCCGTAGGGTCCGCACGCTTAAGGTTACGATGACAATTTTATTATGAGTTTATACATTTTGATGTACCGAAGGTTGTTCGGAGTCCCGGATGTGATCACGGACATGACGAGGAGTCTCGAAATGGTCGATACATAAATATTGATATATTGGAAGCCTATGTTTGGATATCAGAAGTGTTCCGGGTGAAATCGGGATTTTACCGGAGTACCGGGAGGTTACCGGAACCCCCCCCCCGGAGCTATATGGGCCTTAATGGGCCTTAGTGGAAGAAGAGGAGAGGCAGCCAGGGCTGGGCCGCGCGCCCCTCCCCCCTAGTCCAAATAGGACAAGGAGAGAGGGGGCCGACGCCCCCTTCCTTCTCTCTCTCTCTTTTCCCACCTCGCGAATCCTATTCCAACTAGGATTGGGGGAGAAGTCCTACTCCCGGAGGGAGTAGGACTCCTCCTAGCGCGCCCTATGATGGCCGGCCGGCCTCCCCCTCTTGAGCCTTTATATACAGAGGCAGGGGCACCCCAGAGAAACACAAGTTGATCCACGTGATCATATTCTTAGCCGTGTGCGGTGCCCCCTTCCACCATAGTCCTCGATAATATTGTAGCGGTGCTTAGGCGAAGCCCTGCTGCAGTAGTACATCAAGATCGTCACCACGCCGTCGTGCTGACGGAACTCTTCCCCGACACTTTGCTGGATCGGAGTCCGGGGATCATCATCGAGCTGAACGTGTGCTAGAACTCGGAGGTGCCGTAGTTTCGGTGCTTGATCGGTCAGGCCGTGGAGACGTACGACTACATCAACCAAACGCTTCCGTTGTCGATCTACAAGGTACATAGATCATACTCTCCCCTCTCGTTGCTATGCATCATCATGATCTTGCATGAGCGTAGGAAATTTTTGAAATTACTACAAAACCCATCACGAAGATCTCTCCCCCTCTCTAGCTCGCACTCGACACGATCTCACGGCCTAGCTCGACGAACCCAAAGAACAAGAGGCACAAGATTTATACTGGTTTGAGCCATCGTTGTGGTGTAATACCCTACTCTAGTGTGGTGTGGTGGATTGCCTCTTGGGTTAAGGATGAACAGTTACAAGGGAAGAACAGCCTCCTGAGGAGAGGTGGTCTTGTGCTTGGTGAACTTGTGTGGTTGGGGATGATCCGAATGATCTCATCCTTCCCTATGGTGGTGGCTAGTCCTATATATAGAGGCCCTGGTCCTCTTCCCAAATATTGAGCGGGAAGGGATCCCACAATGGCCAAATTTGAAGGGGGACAACTAGTACAAGTTATCCTGACAAAAAAAGTCTTCGCCTGCCAAAGGCTCTGGTGGTGACGTCGTCTTGGGCTCCACGGTGACCTCCGTCCTACTGTCCTACTGGTCTTGGTCATATTGCACCAATATGGAAACCTTTGTCTGATGCCTCGGGACTCCTCGCCTGCGCTTGCCTCTTTAGCACCAAAGAGGAAACGAGGACACTACGCATGCTGGTGCCTGCCTGGCTCCAGTCATCATGGCTTGTGTCACGCAAACCTCGCGAGGTGTCCCTTGCCTTGATCTCTCCGCCCCTCGCGAGCCATCCTGGGGAGGCCGCCCCTGAGGAGGTCTTGCATCGTCCACCTCGCAAGGCTTGGCCCTCACGAGGGCCTTGACTGTTTGTTGGTGAAGATGTACCGTACAGGGTCGCTGGGGGAGCCACGCCACGGGCCGCAGGTAGGCAAGTCTGGGGACCCCTGTTCCCAGAATGCCGACATCCTCAAACCGGTGTAGGGGCGCGGCGGCGGGCGGATTGGGGGACCCATGACGGTGGATCGAGCCCGCGGAGAACGACGAGGACACCTGGCGGCCACCTTGCCGGCGTCAGGCGAAAAGGCCGCGATAAACCTCTTTTTGGCCATTGGCTCCTTGAGCTCCCCGGCACATAGGCGGAGGTTGAGGATGGAGGCACCGGCGATGGCGGCGACCTACCAATGGTTTCAAGGGTTGTGTGTGTCTGTGTGAGCAGAGGTTTTGGGGAGTGTGTGGTGTGTGTGTGGAGGGGGTGGGGGGCAAGGTGGTGTTTGAGGAAATACTGCGGCAACTGAAAATTTTACTAAGCGGGAGTAACAAGGCGGGGCTACTGAAATTTTGGATCAAGGACGAGCAGATATTTTTGAGATTGCGAGGGATGCAGAGGCAGGAGTAAAATGTCGGGGCTACTGAAAATTTGAATCAAGGGACTGAAGCAGAGCGGGAGTAACCACGGTCCGCACATACTAATTGTGTGCTATCAAACATTAAAACTTTCCAGGCAGTAGATATTTTCGAGATTACGAGGCAGTAATATTTTTGAGATTGCGAGGGATGCAGAGGCGGGAGTATTTGGGGAGCGAGCTAGTGTGCTTGACACACCTGCTGTGGACTGTAGCCGACGCGCCTTCTCGCGTAAGCCATAGGCGTACTATACACCGACGGTGCTCCAGGATATTTTATACTACATCTCACACGGTTGGTGATAATAAGTTGTGTGGGATCTCCTTGAATTTTCATCTTGATTTGAATTACATAATGGGGTCACATCAGCAATGGACAGTGTTTGAATTGCTAGACCTTTTATCTGCATTGAACATGCAACTATATGTGTGTCGTAAAAGAATTGGAATTATTCAGGGTTCATTTGGACATTTTATACATTAAATTGGTTTTCTAGCCATTTCAGGTGCACAATTGAAAATTAAACTATATGCACATGCTTCGGTGCATATAAATTGGTTGAAAAATCAAATGTGTGTCCTTGGGTGCATGCTTAGGTCCCATGCAAGAAATGGGAATGAATTTCAAACACCAGGGCACTGTTATTGCTTTCAAAAAAAATTCAAACACCAGGGCAAGAAATGGGAATGAATTTCAAACACCAGCGGCAATGGGGAAGGAACGATATCCGTTGCCTCTTATTGCTTTCAAAAAATTTCTAGTGTCAACATAGAACAACAGGAGTGTTGTGTTTAATTTTGGAATTTTGGGGGGTTCGTTTGGCCTTTTTTATACATTAATTGGGTTTTTGGGCATTTAATGTGCATAATTCAAATTTGAACTACAAGCACATGCTCCAGTGCACCAAAGTTGGTTGAAAAACCACATGTGTGTCCTTGGGTGAATTTCTAGGTCCCATGCAAGAAATGGGAATGAAATTCAAACACCAGGGCACTGTTGATTGCCGGCAAAACGTTGAGATGCCTGGTTTTTAAATTCTAGTAAATCCAAAACTCGTCTGAAATTCATGAAACTTGGCATGCTATCATGGAGCGTCATCAACATGCCGTGGTAAAAAATTTGTCCCATTTGGGGCATGTTTGGGTATAAGCTTCTCACAAACCAGAGCTTCTCACAACAAGCGTGATGGTTTCGGTAGGGAACGTGCCACCTTCGGGGACGAAACGATATTTGTTGCCTCTTATTGCTTTCAAAAAATTTCTAGTGTCAACACAGAACAACAGGAGTGTTGTGTTTAATTTTGGAATTTTTCGGGGTTCGTTTGGCCTTTTTTATACATTAATTGAGTTTTTGGGCATTTAATGTGCATAATTCAAATTTGAACTACAAGCACATGCTCCAGTGCACCAAAGTTGGTTGAAAAAATCACATGTGTGTTCTTGGGTGAATTTCTAGGTCCCATGCAAGAAATGGGAATGAAATTCAAACACCAGGGCGCTGTTGATTGCCGGTAAAACGTTGAGATGCCTAGTTTTTAAATTCTAGTAAATCCAAAACTCGTCTGAAATTCATGAAACTTGGCATGCTATCATGGAGCGGCATCAACATGTTGTGGTAAAAAAATTGTCCCATTTGGGGCAGGTTTGGGTATAAGCCTCTCACAACAAGCGTGATGGAGTGATGGTTTCGATAGGGAATGTGCCACCTTTGGGGACAGAACGATATCTGTTGCCTCTTATTGCTTTCAAAAAATTTCTAGTGTCAACATAGAACAACAGGAGTGTTGTGTTTAATTTTGAAATTTTTCGGGGTTTGTTTGGCCTTTTTTATACATTAATTGAGTTTCTGGACATTTAATGTGCATAATTCAAATTTGAACTACAAGCACAGGCTCCAGTAAATACCCCAGGAGCCTCCCGGACCGCCTCTTTGCTCTATAAATACCCCAAAAATCCTAGAACCCTCGGGGAGTCGATGAAATATTTATCTAGCCGCCGCAGAGTCTAGAACCACCAGATCCAATCTAGACACCATCACGGAGGGGTTCATCACTTCCATTGGTGCCTCTCCGATGATGCGTGAGTAGTTCTTTGTAGACCTTCGGGTCCGTAGTTAGTAGCTAGATGGCTTCATCTCTCTCTCTTGATTCTCGATACAATGGTCTCTTGGAGATCCATATGATGTAACTCTTTTGCGGTGTTTGTTGGGATCAATGAACTTTGAGTTTATGATCAGATCTATCTTTTTATATCCATGAAAGTATTTGAGTTTCTTTGATCTCTTTTATGCATGATCTCTTATAGCCTCGTATTTCTTCTCTAATATTTGGGTTTTGTTTGGCCAACTTGATATATTTATCTTGCAATGGGAAGAGGTGCCCGGTAGTGGGTTTGATCTTACAGTGCTTGATCCCAGTGACAGAAAGGGATCCGACACGTATGTATCGTTGCTACTAAGGATAAAAAGATGGGATCTATATCTACTGCCATAGATAAACGGATCTCGTCTACATCATGTCATCGTTCTTATTACATTACTCCGTTTTTTCATGAACTGGATACGCTAGATGCATGTTGGATAGTGGTCGATGTGTGGAGTAATAGTAGTAGATGCAGGCAGGAGTCGATCTACTAATCTTGGACGTGATGCCTATGTAATGATCATTGCCTGGATATCGTCATAATTATTTGAGGTTCTATCAATTGCCCAACGGCAATTTGTTTACCCACCGTTTGCTATTTTTCTCAAGATAAGCCACTACCGAAACCTACGGCCCCCGGGTCTTCTTTCTCATATATTTGCCTTTGCGATCTATTTTTCTCTTGCTTTCATTTTCAGATCTACGAAACCAAAAATCCAAAAATACTTTGCTGCACTTTATTTTATTTGCGATCTGTTATTTTAATCTATCACAAATTTATCTCCCATCCACGCACCGTTTCTGGCGCCATTACCCGAAAGGGATTGACATCCCCTTTAACACGTCGGGTTGCGAGTGGTTCTTATTTATGTGCAGGGGTTGTTTACGTTGTGTTGCTTGGTTCTCCTACTGGTTCGATAACCTTGGTTTCATATCTGAGGGAAATACCTACCGCCATTGTGCTGCATCATCCCTCTTCCTCTTTGGGGAAATACTGACGTAGCTTCAAGCGACATCAACAATCAACAAAGTTATTTTGGAACAAGTGTTGTCATGTTACAAATCGAAAACACAAGTATTATTGAGACTGTGGGCATTCTACTTACTGATTACATGCCGCCACGCGTCCCCTTTTTTTATTGGCTAGGAGGTGTCGTGCGGGGTAGCTATTTGAGTACGTGAGGCGTGCGATCAGACCCCTGTGCGTGCTCATCGGGAGGAGAGCCCTTTGACTGCTACCCGCCGCGCACCTCCCTCCCAACGTCTCCATTAATGGCGTCCGAGCCCCTGTTCTACGGCTTGGCTATATGTCTCACTGGACTGAGATTTAAGAGAGAAAAATGAAAATCCGAAAAGAAAGTTTTGCACGGATCTTGATGTGAGATCTGACGGACCTATATAGCATCGACTGTGACTTATAGCAAACATGATGAATATAAGGGCGATAACTGTGGATAATAATTGTCTTACATATTTAGGAACATAATTAAAAAAAGCCACATGCGGCAACGCCCGAAATACACAAGGGCAAAAGAAGAAGGAAGACAACGATCTGGCTCGCTGATCTCTACTTTTTTGATGCATTGCTACAGGCCGCGGGAACTAGTCTCCGCGGCGAGCGGCGATGAGCTCTTTCTTGTCCTCAAGATGTTGCTTGAGAGCATCCACGGATTCCTCCACCAGCCTTCTACGCTCTATGCGCAGCATGGCATTCTCGTTCATAAGTTTCTCAACAATGAGATGGTCCTCTTCAACAAGGCAGTGGTCTCCTCCTGCTGCTCCACACTTCCGAC
Organism: Triticum urartu; assembly: GCF_003073215.2. Classification (NCBI taxonomy): domain Eukaryota; kingdom Viridiplantae; phylum Streptophyta; class Magnoliopsida; order Poales; family Poaceae; genus Triticum; species Triticum urartu. The sequence goes on from NW_024113646.1 coordinate 12,942, forward strand.
GATCTTCGCCCTCAGCAGGTCGCCCTCGGCCTTGAGCTTCACATTGCTCTCATTTAGTTGTCGGATGACGCCGGTAGCCTGTTCAAAAGAGGTTTTCATGTCGTCCTGCAACCTCGCCTAGCCGGAGATCCGATCCATCTGGCTATGGATGATCGCATGCATGCGCCTGTAAGAGTCCTCGCCTGCCCGCGAGACATTTTCCCAGTATGCCGCGGCGCGGCGGGACATCTCTTCTGTTTCTGCGACGCGGCCGGACCAGTCTACTGCATCGACAGCACGGCGGGACCTCCGTGCTGCTTTGGCGGCGCGACAGGACCTTTGTGCTGCTACGGCCGCACGGCGGGACATGCCGGCTGCGTTCGCGGTGAGGCGGGACATCTCACGTGCTTCCGCTTCCATGCTCGCATCTCCCTAGTGGCAATCCCTCGACCCAGAATTCACGCTGGCCATGGCAGACGCAAGGGAACGATGATGAATGACTTGTTTGTTTTTGTGCATGAGGAGTTGAGGAGGAATGTGCAGTCATCTTGGAGTAGTAGTATTTATAACCGAGTACTAATATGCTCCTAAGTGGGAAACCGTTCAGGTTTTGATCGGTGTGAACAGGTTTGCAATTTGAAATGTGACGCGACGCAGGCTCAAAATTTACTAACAGTTATAAGTGCGGCACTATTCCTGGAAGGCGTAACGTGGGCACGTACGCCTTCTCGGCCGCGTACATGGTGTTTACACCATAGGGTGCACCGCAATAGGCAATGTCCGCACACGTCTTGTTCCAACAACCGTGCGCGCTCGTTATTACCATCGCACATGCTTCTTTAATTAGGATGTGTGTGCCCGTCTAGCGCACACTTGTTGATCTATATTGTTGTGGCTAATCGCAAACAGTTCATCCGTGTGAAGTGTATGCCATCAATCGCAAACACTTTTTTGCTAATAATCGCAGACACTTTGATCTGGCTGACCCGTTTTGTTCTGTTGCCTAATCGTAAACAGTTAATCCTTCTGAAGCGTATGCCCTCAATCGCACACACCTTTAGCTAGCTGCTCGTTTCTATTGTTCCTCCTCATCAAAAACAGTTCATCCGAGTGAACCGTATGTTGTATATCGCACACGCCTTCATCTGGCTGCCCGTTTCTTTTGTTCCTCCTCATCGCAAATAGTTCATTGAACTGAATTGTATGCCCTGCATCGCACACGCAAATAAAATCTGAACCATGTTTGATGGCTCCGGCATCGCAAACGTTTTGCACCTTTTTTGGCGGTTCTTTTACACCGCCGTTTGTGATTATTGCATCGCACACAGTTTTGTCGAAGGGTCTCTGATCGTAGTGTCGCGTTAGCAGCATCCTGCAGTAGTGGATGCATATGAAGTAACATGCAAATAGATTCAATACGAGCAACAGGGGCAAAGGTTTCACCGTAGTCGATACCCTCAACTTGGGAGTAGCCTTGTGCCACCAATCTTTCCTTGTTTTGAACAACCACACTATTCGCATCTTGCTTGTTCTTGAAGATCCATTTGGTTCCAATGACATTGTGGTCCTTCGCTGGCGTTGGAACTAATCCCAAACTTTGTTGTGCTTGAAGTTGTTGAGTTCATCATGCATGGCCTCAAGCCAATCCGCGTCATCGAGCGCCTCATGTACCTTTTGGGGTTCAACACACGAAACAAACGCGTGATGCTCACAAAAGTTTGATAATTGTTTATGAGTAGTTACACCTTTCCTCAAGCTTCCAAGCATTATCCATGACATGTTGTTGACGCTCGAGCTTGGAAGCCACCTTGGCGGACGATGCTCCAAAAGTTCCTCAATAGGTATTTGAGAGGATTCATCTTGATCATATTGAGCACCGTCTTGAGTTTGCTCTTGATCTTGAGCTTACGCTTGATCTTGAGCTTGCTCGGAGTCATGAAATTGATCTTGGGCATCATTTGGTGCATTACCATCTTCCCGAGGTAGATCTTGCCATTGATATTGTTCATTAGGTTGAGGGCCTTCACTTTGTTCTTCGGAAGCGTGTGGGTCTAGCGTCGGTGATGGCTCCACTTGAGTAGAGCATTGTCCTTCTCCTTCGGCCACAAGGGGTTCCTTAATGGGGAGTATTTGACCAATCCCCATTCTTCTTACGGCTTGAGGAGGAATTTCATCACCTACATCACAAATACCACTTTGCTCCACTTGGGAGCCATTATTTTCATCAAACTCCACGTTACACGTCAACTCAATGAGTCCATTGGATTTGTTGAGAACACGGTAAGCATCAGAGTTTGTGCCATAACCAACAAATATGCCCTCTTGAACTCTAGGTTCAAATTTAGACAAAAAAACACCTTTCTTGAGAATGAAACACTTACACCCGAACACCCAAAAGTACTTTAGGTTGGGCTTGTTACCGGTAAGTATCTCATATGTAGTCTTGTTCAAGCCTTTGCGGAGATAGAGCCGATTGGATGCATGACATGCGGTGTTGATGGCTTCGGCCCAAAATTTGTACGGAGATTTAAATTCCACCATCATGGTCCTTGCTGCATCCATCAATGTCCAGTTCTTCCTCTCTGCAACACCATTTTGTTGAGGGGGTATATGGTGTGACATATTGGTGCCTGATCCCTGTTGGGGAACATAGTAATTTCAAAAAAAATTCCTACGCACACGCAAGATCATGGTGATGCATAACAACGAGAGGGGAGAGTGTTGTCTACGTACCCTCATAGACCGTTCGCGGAAGCGTTATATCAACGCGGTTGATGTAGTCGTACGTCTTCACGTCCGACCGATCCAAGTACCGAAAGCACGACACCTCCGAGTTCTGCACACGTTCGGCTCGGTGACATCCTCGCCTTCTCGATCTAGCAAGAGGGGCGAAGTAGTAGATGAGTTCCGGCAGCACGACGGCGTGGTGACGGTGTTGGTGAAGAACAATCTCCGTAGGGCTTCACCTAAGCACTACGAAAACTATAACGGAGGATAAACTAGAGGGGACGGGGTTGCCGGCACACGGATTGGTGTTTCTTGATGTGTCTTTGGTGCTAGCCCTACCCCTCTATTTATATGTTGAGCTCTGGGGTCGAAACTTGGAGTAAAAGCCTCCTCAAAGTCGGTTTCACCCGAAAGGCAAGAGTCCTTCTCGGACTCCAGGGCTAGACGCCAGGGTTCCCGGTGTCTACCCCCTAGACGCCAGGGTTCCTGGCGTCTAGCCTCTGGTCTCCGCAAAACTTCCTTTTGCACTTTCCAAAAGCCTCGTGGGCTTTCCCCTTTGGCCCAGATAAAGTGTTCTCGTGCCCAAACATTTCGGGAAACATCCGGAACCCCTTCCGGAGATCAAACACTACTATCCACATATCAATCTTTACTTCCGGACCATTCCGGAGTTCCTCGTCATATCTGTGATCTCATCCAAAACTCCGAACAACATTCGGTCACCAACATACATAACTCATAGTACTATATCGTCAACGAACGTTAAGCGTGCGGACCCTACGGGTTCGAGAACTATGTAGACATGACCGAGACACCTCTCTTGTCAATAACCAATAGCGGGATCCGGATGCCCATATTGGCTCCTACATATTCTACGCAGATCTTTATCGGTCAGACCGCATACAACATACGTTGTTCCCTTTGTCATCGGTATGTTACTTGCCCGAGATTCGATCGTCGGTATCTCAATACCTAGTTCAATCTCGTTAACGGCAAGTCTCTTTACTCGTTCCGTAATACATCATCCCGCAACTAACTCATTAGTTGCAATGCTTGCAAGGCTTAGAGTGATGTGCATTACCGAGTGGGCCCAGAGATACCTCTCCGACAATCGGAGTGACAAATCCTAATCTTGAAATATGCCAACCCAACAAGTACCTTCGGAGACACCTGTAGAGCACCTTTATAATCACCCAGTTACGTTGTGACGTTTGGTAGCACACAAAGTGTTCCTCCGGTAAACGGGAGTTGCATAATCTCATAGTCATAGGAACATGTATAAGTCATGAAGAAAGCAATAGCAACAAACTAAATGATCAAGTGCTATGCTAACGGAATGGGTCAAGTCAATCACATCATTCTCCTAATGATGTGATCCCGTTAATCAAATGACAACTCATTTTTATGGTTAGGAAACATAACCATCTTTGATCAACGAGCTAGTCAAATAGAGGCATACTAGTGACACTCTGTTTGTCTATGTATTCACACATGTATTATGTTTTCGGTTAATACAATTCTAGCATGAATAATAAACATTTATCATGATATAAGGAAATAAATAATAACTTTGTTATTGCCTCTAGGGCATATTTCCTTCAGTCTCCCACTTGCACTAGAGTCAATAATCTAGATCACATCGCCATGTGATTTAACATCAATAGTTCACATCACCATGTGATTAACACCCATAGTTCACATCGACATGTGACCAACACCTAAAGGGTTTACTAGAGTCAATAATCTAGTTCACATCGCTATGTGATTAACACCCAAAGAGTACTGAGGTGTGATCATGTTTTGCTTGTGAGAGAAGTTTAGTCAACGAGTCTGCCACATTCAGATCCATAAGTATTTTGCAAATTTCTATGTCAACAATGCTCTGCATGGAGCTACTCTAGCTAATTGCTCCCACTTTCAATATGTATCCAGATTGAGACTTAGAGTCATCTGGATCAGTGTCAAAACTTGCATCGACGTAACCCTTTACGACGAACCTTTTGTCACCTCCATAATCGAGAAACATATCCTTATTCCACTAAGGATAATTTTGACCAATGTCCAGTGATCTACTCCTAGATCACTATTGTACTCCCTTGCCAAACTCAGGGCAGGGTATACAATATGTCTGGTACACAGCATGGCATACTTTATAGAACCTATGGCTGAGGCATAGGGAATGACTTTCATTCTCTCTCTATCTTCTGCCGTGGTCGGGTTTTGAGTCTTACTCAACCTCACACCTTTGTAACACAGGCAAGAACTCCTTCTTTGACTGTTCCATTTTGAACTACTTCAAAATCTTGTCAAGGTATGTACTCATTGAAAAACTTATCAAGCGTCTTGATCTATCTCTATAGATCTTGATGCTCAATATGTAAGCAGCTTCACCGAGGTCTTTCTTTGAAAAGCTCCTTTCAAACATTCCTTTATGCTTTGCAGAATAATTCTACATTATCTCCGATCAAAAATATGTCATTCACATATAGTTATCAGAAATGTTGTAGTGCTCCCACTCACTTTCTTGTAAATATAGGCTTTGCCGCAAGTCTGTATAAAACTATATGCTTTGATCAACTTATCAAAGCGTATATTCCAACTCCGAGATGCTTGCACCAGTCCATAGATGGATCGCTGGAGCTTGCATATTTTGTTAGCACCTTTAGGATTGACAAAACTTTCTTGTTGCATCATATACAACTCTTCTTCAATAAATCCATGCAATTTTGTTTATCCATTTGCCAGATTTCATAAAATGCGGCAATCGCTAACATGATTCAGACAGACTTAAGCATAGATATGAGTGAGAAACTCTCATCGTAGTCAACACCTTGAACTTGTCGAAAACCTTTTGCGACAATTCTAGCTTTGTAGATAGTAACACTACTATCACCGTCCGTCTTCCTCTTGAAGATCCATTTATTTTTTATGACTTGCTGATCAATGGGCAAGTCAATCAATGTCCATACTTTGTTCTCATACATGGATCTCATCTCAGATTGCATGGCCTCAAGCAATTTCGCGGAATCTGGGCTCATCATCGCTTCCTCATGGTTCGTAGGTTCGTCATGGTCAAGTAACATGACCTCCAGAACAGGATTACCGTACCACTCTGGTGCGGATCTCACTCTGGTTTACCTACGAGGTTCGGTAGTAACTTGATCTGAAGTTACATGATCATCATCATTAGCTTCCTCACTAATTGGTGTAGTAGTCACAGGAACAGATTTCTGTGATGAACTACTTTCCAATAAGGGAGCAGGTACAGTTACCTCATCAAGTTCTACTTTCCTCCCACTCACTTCTTTCGAGAAAAACTCCTTTTCCAGAAAGGATCCATTCAAAGCAACGAATATATTGCCTTCGGATCTGTGATAGAAGGTGTACCCAACATTTTCTTCTGGGTATCCTATGAAGATGCACTTCTCCGATTTGGGTTAGAGCTTATCAGGTTGAAACTTTTTCACATAAGCATTGCAACCTCAAACTTTAAGAAACGACAGCTTAGGTTTCTTGCCAAACCATAGTTCATACGGTGTCATCTCAACGGATTTAGATGGTGCCCTATTTAACGTGAATGCAGCTATCTCTAATGCATAACCCAAAAAACGATAGTGGTAGATCGGTAAGAGACATCATAGATCGCACCATATCTAATAAAGTACGGTTATGACGTTCGGACACACCATTAAACTGTGGTGTTCCAGGTGGCGTGAGTAGTGAAACTATTTCACATTGTTTTAACTGAAGGCCAAACTCTTAACTCAAATATTTTACCTCTGCGATCATATCGTAGAAACTTTTATTTTCTTGTTACGATGATTCTCCACTTCACTCTGAAATTCTTTGAACTTTTCAAATGTTTCGGACTTGTGTTTCATTAAGTAGATATACCCATATCCGCTCAAATCATCTTTGAAGGTCAGAAAATAACGATACTTGTCGTGAGCCTTAACACTCATCGGACCACATACATCAGTATGTATTATTTCCAATAAGTCAGTTGCTCGCTCCATTGTTCCGAAGAACGGAGTCTTAGTCATCTTGCCCATGAGGCATGGTTCACAAGCATCAACTGATTCATAATCAAGTGATTCCAAAAGCCCATCGGCATGGAATTTCTTCATGCGCTTTACACAAATATGACCTAAACGGCAGTGCCACAAATAAATTGCACCATCATTATTAACTTTGCATCTTTTGGTTTCAATATTATGAATATGTGTATCACTACGATCGAGATCCAACGAATCATTTTCATTGGGTGTGTAACCATATAAGGTTTTATTCATGTAAACGGAACAACAATTTATTCTCTTACTTAAATGAATAACCGTATTGCAATAAACATGATCAAATCATATTCATGCTCAACGCAAACACCAAATAACACTTATTTAGGTTCAACACTAATCCCAAAAGTATAGGGAGTGTGCGATGATGACCATATCAATCTTGGAACCACTTCCAACACACATCGTCACTTCACCCTTAACTAGTCTATGTTCATTCTGCAACTCCTGTTTCGAGTTACTACTCTTAGCAACTGAACCAGTATCAAATACCGAGGGGTTGCTATGAACACTAGTAAAATACACATCAATAATCTGTATATCAAATATACCTTTATTCACTTTGCCATCCTTCTTATCCGCCAAATACTTGGGGCAGTTCCGCTTCCAGTGACCAGTCCCTTTGCAGTAGAAGCACTTAGTCTCAGGCTTAGGACCAGACTTGGGCTTATTCACTTGAACAGCAACTTGCTTGCCGTTCTTCTTGAAGTTCCCCTTTTTCCCTTTGCCCTTTTCTTGAAACTAGTGGTCTTGTCTACCATCAACACTTGATATTTTTCTTGATTTCTACCTTCGTCAATTTCAGCATTACGAAGAGCTTGGTAATCGTTTCCGTTATCCCTTGCATATCATAGTTCATCACAAAGTTCTACGAACTCAGTGATGGTGACTAGAGAATTCTGTCAATCACTATTTTATCTGTCAATCACTATTTTATCTAGAAGATTAACTCCCACTTGATTCAAGCGATTGTAGTACCCAGACAATCTGAGCACATGCGCACTGCTTGAGCTATTCTCGTCCATCTTTTAGCTATAGAACTTGTTGGAGACTTCATATCTCTCAACTCGGGTATTTGCTTGAAATATTAACTTCAACTCCTGGAACATCTCATATGGTCCATGACGTTCAAAACATCTTTGAAGTCTCGATTATAAGCCGTTTAAGCATGGTGCACTAAACTATCAAGTAGTCATCATATTGAGCTAGCCAAATGTTCATAACATCTGCATCTGTTCCTGCAATAGGTTTGTCACCTAGCGGTGCATCAAAGACATATTTCTTCTGTGCAGCAATGAGGATAAACCTAAGATCACGGATCCAATCTGCATCATTGCTACTAACATCTTTCAACTTAGTTTTCTCTAGGAACAAATCAATAATAAAACAGGGGAGCTAAACGCGAGCTATTGATCTACAACATAGATATGCTAATACTACCAGGACTAAGTTCATGATAAATTAAAGTTCAATTAATCATATTACTTAAGAACTCCCACTTAGAAAGACATCCCTCTAATCTTCTAAGTGATCACGTGATCCAAATCAACTAAACCATAACCGATCATCACGTGAAATGGAGTAGCTTTCAATGGTGAACATCAATATGTTGATCATATCTACTATATGATTCACGCTCGACCTTTCGGTCTCAGTGTTCCGAGGCCATATCT
>NW_024113647.1:0-9265 GCF_003073215.2 Triticum urartu
GGGAGTTGATACGTCCATTTTGCATCATGCTTTTATATCGATATTTATTGCATTATGGGCTGTTATTACACATTATGTCACAATACTTATGCCTATTCTCTCTTATTTTACAAGGTTTATATGAAGAGGGAGAATGCCGACAGCTGGGATACTGGGCTGGAAAAGGAGCAAATATTAGAGACTTATTCTGCACAACTCCAAAAGTCCTGAAACTTCACGGAAGCTATTTGCAGAATATATAAAAATACCGAGCGCAAGAAGTTCCAGAGGGGGGCCACACCCTGGCCACGAGGACGGGGGGCGCGCCCTACCCCCTGGGCGCGCCCCCCTGCCTTGTGGCCCCCCTGGTGGCCCTCCGATGCCCATCTTCTGCTATATGGAGTCTTTCGTTGAGGAAACAATCATAAGCAAGCTTTCTGGACGAGACTCCGCCGCCACGAGGCGGAACCTTGGCGGCACCAATCTAGGGCTCTGGTGGAGCTGTTCTACCGGGGAAACTTCCCTCCGGGAGGGGAAAATCATCACCATCGTCATCACCAACAATCCTCTCACCAGGAGGGGGTCAATCTCCATCAACATCTTCACCAGCACCATCTCATCTCAAACCCTAGTTCATCTCTTGTATCCAATCTTTGTGTCCAAACCTCAGATTGGTACCTGTGGGTTGCTAGTAGTGTTGATTACTCCTTGTAGTTGATGCTAGTTGGTTTACTTGGTGGAAGATCATATGTTCAGATCCATTATGCATATTAATACCCCTTTGATTATGAACATGAATATGCTTTGTGAGTAGTTACACTTGTTCCTGAGGACATGGGAGAAGTCTTGCTATTAGTAGTCATGTGAATTCGGTATTCGTTCGATATTTTGATAAGATGTATGTTGTCATCCCTCTAGTGGTGTCATGTGAACGTCGACTACATGACACTTCACCATTGTTTGGGCCTAGAGGGAGGCATTGGGAAGTAATAAGTATATGATGAGTTGCTAGAGTGACAGAAGCTTAAACCCTGGTTTATGCGTTGCTTCGTAAGGGGCTGATTTGGATCCATATGTTTCATGCTATGGTTAGGTTTACCTTAATACTTTTGTTGTAGTTGAGGATGCTTGCAGTAGGAGTTAATCATAAGTGGGATGCTTGTCCAAGTAAGGACAATACCCAAACACCGGTCCACCCACATATCAAATTATCAAAGTACCGAACGCGAATCATATGATCATGATGAAAACTAGCTTGACGATAATTCCCATGTGTCCTCGGGAGCGCTTTCCTTCATATACGAGTTTGTCCAGGCTTGTCCTTTGCTAGAAAAAGGATTGGGCCATCTTGCTGCACCTTATTTACTTTTATTACTCGCTACTCGTTACCAATTACCTTATCACAAAACTATCTGTTACCGATAATTTCAGTGCCTACAGAGAATACCTTACTAAAAACTGCTTATCATTTCCTTCTGCTCCTTGTTGGGTTTGACACTCTTACTTATCGAAAAGGCTACGATAGATCCCCTATACTTGTGGGTCATCAAATGCACACACTATTGACCATGTATATCTCAATTACGCTAAAGTCCCTCAAATATAGACATCTCACTCTTTATCTGAAGCCAAGCCCCCCTCGTCGCCCCCACATAGAGAAGTCGTTCTCTCCCGGAAACACCAACACACGAGCACATTAACACCCCTCTATCTTCTAAATTCTGGATCCCAATATAGGTCTCTATCACTTTGTCTCTTGGGCATGCACACATTTCTGCCCCCACTCTCTAGCTAGGTCTCCCGACATCTCTCTTTCCCAAGCACACACACTATGTAGAGTGTATCTTTCCCATACACACAAAACGTCGCCCCCAAACGTCTATCTCCCTAGTTATGTGGTTCTCGCACACTCACCTCACACACCACCCCACTGCAAACAAGCACACTTTGTCTCCTTGTGCACCACTCTCCTCTTTCTATCTCTCCCACATGTGGACTCGCCCCAGCTCTTCCCTGTATACATATATGTCGTGACTCTTTCCGTAGCTCCCTAATGTATCATCATTCTCGATCTCGCACATTGTTCTCTACACCATCTATTCTAGATTTCTCATGAAGTCCCTATCACACACACGATGACTCGCTTTCCTTGTGTCTCCGTACATAGGCCAATTTCAAACAACATCAACATTGTCTCCCTATCTATACGCCATTTATGGACACATATGCCCCCTCTCTCGCCCCCTCTCTTCCTCTCTCTCTCTCTCTCTCTCCCCGTCGCTCTCTCTCTCTCTCGCTCTCACACCCCTCTCCCACACACACTCGATGTCTCTTCCAAATAGTCTGCCCCCACCCACACCCATGCTATCCCGCTACTACACATGTCACACCATTACCCCTTCTCTTATAATAGGTTTACATCATTAGTGGTCTCTCTACTCCACATACACACACTCCCTCTCACAAACAAACACGCGCACAAAAACACACAGACACACACAAACACCCATTAATCTGGATCCTCATCTCTCCCCATGTCCGCATGTGTATCTCACACACTCACTCTCTAAGTATTTAACAAAAAACTACCACTTTCAACCAGCCCTAGGAAGAATCTATTGTACAAAAAATAGCAAAAACATACCCAAAATTTCTTAATCCACGCCAAAAACTACTACCTAGTACTCCCTCCGTCACACAATGTAAGACATTTTTGAAAGCTAGTTTAGCTTGCAAAAACATCTTATATTATGGGACAAAGGGAGTACTGATTAGGTTAGTTTAAACCCATTTATGACAGGGTTGGCCCACATGTCCGTGCTGACGAGGCAGCTTAAACCAACACATTTTGTTTGACCGTTGAGACGAGGGACCCACATCTGACCTTCTATCCTGTTATTCCCCCTCAAATCATTATTTTTCCTGAACATTACTTCAAACAGTACTGATGCGTGTTTGTCGGTGGCGCCGGTGATGAGCGAGTTGGTTGCCGTTCCACCGGACGGGCCGGACGCCGCGCGGGCCTCCACACGGGTTGGTAGGCTGGCTCGAGCGTGACTCACGAGCGAGCAAGCCACCGCGATGGCCTTCGCTCGAGCCAGATGGCTGGCCTTAGCGCGGCACACGTGAGCAAGCTGTCGCACCGCCGTGCCAATCTAGCTAGCAAACCTTGCAGACAAGCAGCTGGATGGATCTATCTTGGCTAGCTAGCGGCCGCGAGCGCCGGACGGAGCTGGCATCCGGGCTGCCATAAGATGGCTCCGCACCGCCAAAGGTTTTGACCTCGCCTTCTGCCGGTGGCGGTAGCTGCGTCCCATGGTCGAGTATGACTAGGTGGACGGGCCGGAGGTAGGAGGTCACTCGGGGATTTTTGTGCAGACTGACATGTAGGTCCCACAAGTCATAACGCCCGGTCGAATAGAGGGTGTTCACTTAATGGGCGACATGGGCCCTATTTGGATACTCTAAGTCAGAGGTTAGAGTTAGATTCTAACCCTGAACTAACTCTAACCAAAGTGGTGTTTGGATGGCAGGGTTAGATTGACAACAAATGTATCCAAACAGGGCCATGGGTTGAAACGTGCCTATAACGACACTTTGTAAAGTAGTCATCTATTGGTAGGGCTGGTTGGTAAGAGCATGTACAATGGTTGATAAGGTAGTCTTATCTTAAGTCTGCCACGTATGCAAAGTGGTAGTAGTTTCTTGCATTCATAGGGGTTTCTTGTAAGGAACAATGTACTACTAGTGACAAAAGGCGATTCCAGGTTGTGTTGTACTCCAACGAGTACTACTAGTGGTCACGGGAGTGTATACCTCATTTTGTGGGTTCGATCCCGGCTAAACGCATGGCAGACTTTTTTAAATAGTAACTTCGCTGTGAGCCAATATTTTACACGGGTAGTTTGAGTTTTGAAGTCAAACGAACGTGCGGCACCACAATCTGGGTGCACTGGATATCCTAGCCACGTGAACTGGTTTTCCTTCCCAGCATCTCGTGGCCCGCGTGCTCGCCCTAGCCGCACCTCGCTTGCAGCTTCCTCATCAGCTAGTAGCATATTTAAACTAGCGCCTCCCAATTAAGCCCGAGGAGCCGGAAAAGCCTGGCGGGGCATTGGGAACTGTGCAATATGGCTCTGTACGTAAAGTGCTCTACTACTACTCTGTAGCTTGTGGCGTTGCACGCATGGACTTCACTCCATTATCGGCTCTACTATAAAAGAAATTCCTCTTGATGTGTTTTTTTTGAAATGGAGACAAAAGCTTTGCTTCATCTCATTCATAACGAAGGAACTACTAACAAAGTTCGACGAGATCCATTACACCTCCACAAATGGAAGCGAAAAGCCTAGTCTCGCTTTATCAAATAACTCAAATGTTCTGCCCTCGCAGTAACCATCGCTGATAAACAGGCTGCTAGTGTGTGTGTGAGAGGAGCGGCTGAGTAGGCCAGCTACGTGAGAGGAGCGGCTGAATAGAGCACCAAGAGTACCCACTAGGCCACTACGCAGGTGTACTTTCCCTGCATTGATAGTACAACGATGGTTCTAGAGAACAGTAGTACCCTCCACTTCCAATTGTAGCTCCTTGGCCCTGAGATTCAAGAGGTCAAAACTGGTGCACTATACTAGAAGTACAGTACATCACACTACTAGTTGAGAAAGTAGTACTGGTACTGCTACAGTACAAGTACGTACTCCTCCGTCACATAATGTAAGACGTTTTTTGACACTAGTTTGCTTGTACAAAAAATAGCAAAAACATACCCAAAATTTCTTAATCCACGCCAAAAACTACTAGCTAGTGCCAAAAATTTCTTACTAGTGCTATTATTTATAGTATAATGCAATCCCATAACGTCCCATAATGCTAGTACTAGTAGTAAATAAATAGCCTCACCCCTTCGCTAAGGAACGATCAATAGTTGGAAGGGACGAGGCCCTACGGTTATTACGCTCTTGTCTCCTCCTCGCTAGTTCCCCTCCCCCAAAAGAGAAGGCAGTTCGTCGCTGCTCCCATGGATTCGCCAGGCGGTTCTGCTCCTCGTCGGGGCTGGGAGACCTTGGACGACGATCCTCTGGGAGAAATTGCACGCCGCTCCGATGTCCTCACCGCCGCAAGACTCGGTGCTTCCTGCACCAATTTTTTCAAGACAATGCTTAAAAAGGCTTGGGAAAAGGCCATGCTTGTTGGTCTTCCATGCGTCCTCAAGGAGAAGGTTCTTCTATGGGACAATCCTTCGAACAGTCCACCGCTCCCTGGCCATGGTTGCACGTTGACTCTGCTAGAGTTGCCGACATTGAGAGGTAGTCGGATTTTGTCCGATGAGCAGGTCAGTAATGGAGTTTGATCATGTAGTACTTAGTTATTCCATTTCCATCCCGTAATTTCTCCGCTGCCCAACGTCTTATATATAGGTTTGGTTCGGTGCCAACGAATATTGGCTTGCATACCTCAGGCCGGATACCACCATCATTTTGCACAACATCCACAGTAGTGCGGCTGTTCCGGTATACCCCTTCTCCACCATTGGGATCAGCCTTCCGGACTGGCTGGGCTTGAATACGTATGATGATGCCCACATGAGATTGAAGAAGATAGTAATTGCGGACCCGCCGACAAAGCGACGCGGCTATGACGATTACTATCTCATCGCGGTGTTCGACATAAGGATTTCCATCAATGCAAGAGGTAGTAACGGCAGAGGCTGGCGCATGTTGGCGGCGGCAGATTTGTACCCCTACACGTTCGAAGACGCCGTGCGCCATCTAGGCCGCATCTTCGCGGTGACAAGCCAAGCGACTTGTTTCATCTGGTTGCCATCCTACGGTACGGGAGATTACAAACATAATGCACAAACCATCATTTGCATCCCTAACGGTACTCCATTATTTTGCAGGGACCAATCATCCCGCGATCAAAATAATATCGCCGATCCTGGATGTGCATTTGCATCCGCGATTCGGTCTAACCTGGAACCTTGTAGCTGACTTTGGCATATTGGTATCAACTATCTTAGCAGTCGTTACCCATGGTACCACTGATGTGCAACATGGTCACACAATCTACCATGATCGGACCGTCACCATCTACCCAAGTATTCCATTTTTAACCCTCTCGCCTTCTCTTTCACTGTTGTACTAGTACTCTACTTACGTACTAGCAGGAGTACTTTTTACCTTGGAGGACGCGTATAGCTAGCTAGGCTCTTGAAGACTTTAACCCACTAGCTGCCATCATTTTTGTTTTTCCATGTCTTACTATCTCATCCATGTAGCCAAGAGTGGCTATATATAATAAGCCGATTATTTTACTTCCTATGTACCAGAGTAGTACTATTTGCTGCACATTATTACTGACCGCCATATTTGAGCACAACATTATTATGCATGGACCTTGACTATGTACGTCACCATGTGTCCAGATCTGAGATGCCGCGTGTACCAGATGAACGGCGCCGAGTTCGACCCCCGTGATGCTACGTGGGTGCCGAGGAACACTCTTGGAGAGTACTCCCTTTTCATTGGGGACAACTACCCCATTGTGAAGTGGATGCCACCTTCCATGCACGACACGGAAGGCCTGCCATTCCTGAAGCATGGTGGTGTCTTCAGTGTGCACCGCCGGATGAACGACACGCTGGGACACGCTATCCCTGATTTATGCCGCTTCAGCTTGGATGAGTCTCCATCGTGTGGAACCGGACTAGAAAGCTGCGACAATGATTCCCGTTGCCCACTGCTATGGATCGTGCCATCCATGAAGAACACCTGGGACTAGAACCTGGAGGAGGACATGTAGCCCATCTATAACGTGTAAGTGGAGTACAGTAAATTGTGAACGGTAGCGCTGTGAATATATGTAGACTAGTTGTGCACAAATTTACCACATGAATTGGAGATGAACTTGTGTGGCATACTGGCATTTGTCCTTTATAATTTATTACTGGTAAATGTTTTATGTGTACATGCAACTTGTGTGGTTGTTGCACGGGCTCCAACACACTATTTGAGAAAAAAGGTGGCACAACTTTGGATATACGTGACGTGGCGGCATCATACAGTAGCATCATTCGCTATAGTTGTAGTACACTCCTACTAGGACGACAACTCCTATAAAACCTTGCTCTTGGCTCTTTGCCTCTTCGGGAGGTTCAACAGTTCATACTCGTGTGAACCTTGCACTTGGATCTTCGCCTCTTCGGAAGGTCCAACAATGATGATACTACAGTACAATATGCTTCTGGCAATCTAACACCGATTGAACTGCTGCACGTCCACCGCGAGGGCGAGGGAGAGGGAGAGGGGGCTGTAGTCAAAACCCTCTCCTCGTCCTGCAAACCACCGCGCACGTGGGCGAGGGAGAGGCGTAGTAAGCAAGCTTCTCCTTGTTCAGCGAGTTGACGAGACACATAAGCAGTACTAGTACTAGTCCATACTGCGTCCTTTCCGGTTAATATGGCTTAATTTGAAACGAGAAAAATACACCGGCGGTCAATGTATGTAACAATACGCTCTTTACGGTCACTATATATAGTTTTGCGGTGATTATACTATCACTAGCTCATTGTAGAGCACCGTATTGCACCCTACTGACCAGCCACATAGTCGACGTGGCACTTTGTTGACTGGTTAAATTGTCACTTGGTTTCTGGGTCCCACCTGTCAGTTGGCAGAGCAAAGAAATCAGTTAAACAAAACTTTACGGAGGCGCGACAGGAGTCCAACCCTTGCGCGCGAACCACCCTGGCTGTGTATGTGAGTGCATGCACGTGTACTTCCTCGGTCTTCCAACAAAGAGTGTACATCGGCTAAAAAACAAAGACTGTAGTACATCTACACTTCCAATGCATTTAGCCTTTAATCTAAATTGATATTGATTGACTAATGCACCAACTTGTGCTCTAGGTATAGGCTACATGTCTATCCTTAATTACAGCATGCAACGACTTTCATCTAATCTTCTTCTCTCAATGGTCGCATGCACACATAAGTCTGCTACTTTTGGGCGTTAATTATGCCCTGTTCAATGTGTAAATCTCTAAATGTACAGTCTTTCACGGACGTAGGGAGTAGTTTGAGCACTTGAGCGTGAGCGTGTGTGCTGTGTGCCGCATGGGTGCGTGAGTGTTGCGTGCGTCCATGTGTACGTGTGAGTGTTGCATGTTGCATGCATGCATGGGGCTTACTCCCTCCCATTGACACGTTCATATTTCAAGCTTCCTCTGTTCCCTCCATATGGTGATACTCCCTCTGTTCCCAAATATGGAGTAAAATCCTCCCTCTGTTCCCAAATATGGAGTAAAATCCTCCCTCTGTTCCCAAATACAGAGTATTTGTCTTTCTAGAGATTTCAACAAGTGACTATGTACGGAGCAAAATGAGTGAAGTGAGCATAGAGGCATAGGGATAATGTAGAAAGGAAGTCTTCGCGATCCATTATTCTGTAGGGGAACGTAGCATAAATTCAAAATTTTCCTATGTGTCACCAAGATCTATCTATGGAGTCATATAGCAACGAGGGAGGAGTGGATCTACATACCCTTGTAGATCGCGCGTGGAAGCGTTCAAGAGAACGGGGTTGATGGAGTCGTACTCGTCGTGATCCAAATCACCGATGATCCTAGCGCCGAACGGACGGCACCTCCATGTTCAACACATGTATGGAGCAGCGATGTCTCCTCCTTCTTGATCCAGCAAGGGGGGAGGAGAGGTTGATGGAGATCCAGCAGCACGACGGCGTGATGGCGGAAGTAGCGGCATTCCAACAGGGCTTCGCCAAGCGCTGCGGGAGGAGGGAGATGTGTCATGGGAGGGAGAGAGAGGCGCCAGGGCTTAGGTTGGGCTGCCCTCCCTTCCCCCCACTATATATAGGGCCAAGGGAGAGGGGGGAGGCACAGCCTTGGCCCTTCCTCCAAGGAAGGGTGCGGCCAGGGAGGAGTCCCACCTCCCCAAGGCACCTAGGAGGTGCCTTCCCCCTTTAGGACTCTTCCTTTCCCTCATCTCTTGGCGCATGGGCCTCTTGGGGCTGGTGCCCTTGGCCCATATAGGCCAAGGCACACCCCCTACAGCCCATGTGCCCCCCCAGGGCAGGTGGCCCCACCCGGTGGACCCCCGGGACCCTTCCGGTGGTCCCGGTACAATACCGGTGACCCCGAAACTTGTCCCGATGGCCGAAATAGCACTTCCTATATATAATTCTTTACCTCCGGACCATTCCGGAACTCCTCGTGACGTCCGGGATCTCATCCGGGACTCCGAACAACTTTCGGGTTACCGCATACTAA